>NW_016169790.1:7528-16839 GCF_001687245.7 Rhagoletis zephyria
AATTCAATTAGTAGCGCAGTACTGAAGCGTGAACAAGTAAAGTGTCTCTGCGTACCAACACTCGTAGCAGCTGCGCGTGCAAAAAGAACACTTGGAAAGTTAAAATAAGTGCAAAATGTAAAAGCGCGGCAAATAGGAAATGAAAAGTGGGAGCATTTCCGAATACTTGTGAATCAAATGGCAACGACGCTTTTTTGTTATAATCGTTAGTGTGCTCATAGTTGTCACGCCAGCAAGACTATTATATTTTATTTTACTCCCACTCTGCGTGCAACTGTGGTGCAAGCATTCTTATTTAATTTACATCCAACCAGCAAGTTAGTCAGCCAGTCAGTCAGTCAGCAAGCCACCAAGTCAATCTAAATTGCTAACCAGTGATGCTTGACAACAGCTGTCGTTCCACCTTTCCATTTAACCATTCCGGAGTAATAAACCATTTCACTACTATTATTACCATCACCATGCATACATATGTATGTATGTAGCAACATCCATTCCCCTTTTGACCTTCGCTACTGTGTTGTACAAATGCAGCGTTCTTCTCTTGTGATGCAGCAAACGATATGTAGCTAATCTTAAATAAGTAATAGATGCACTCGAGAGCACCGTGGAACTTGTACTTGTACTTAAATATATCCCTATGCTATACTATATGTGTGTAGGTTCTTATCNAAAAATAATAATTTATTCTAGAAAAATTTTTCACACACAAATTTTTTGTTAAAAAATAATTAGTTTTTGAAAATATGCCATCTCAAATAAAAATTGAAAAAAAACTTGCACTTTATTATACTAAAATTTAATGGGCTACAAAACTGCATACTCTCGAAAATTTTTTAAAATATTTAAAAAATTTGTAAATTTGTAATGCACTCATTTTCCTCAACTTCGGTGTAAAAATATTCATAACTCAAATTATTGTAGAGTGCAGCCCATAATACTTAACTTAAATATTGCGCAATACTCAGAGCTGCCATTGTGATTTTTCAAATTTTTTTTTGAGATGGTATATTTTCAAAAACTATTTTTTTTATCAAAAGATGTGTATGTAAATAATTTTCGAGAAAAAAACTTTAAAAATATTTCTTTTCATAGAAAATTGATGTGTGTATGTGCGATTTTTTTTTTAATTTTTTCCTTGCCCCGTTCTCGACATATTTGGAAAACTATTAAACCGATTTGTTTTTCTTTTTGTGCTGTAAAGTTTTTAAAAATATATTAATCAAGCTCAATTTTCATACTTATTTATTATTTATGTTTATGCATCAACCCTAAAAATTTGAAACAAATCAAACACATGAAGTGTTGAACCCCGTCCATTTTGGTATGGAACACCCCATATATGTACATAAGTAGATATACGTATATTGTGCAGCAGGGAGCATTTAGTTTTCGTTGATATTTATTTTCAAGATTTTTCTGCTGAACATTTATTCACTTCCATATTTTCTTTTGTATTTTTACATATTTTTTGCAACAACCAATTATTCGCACATCCATGCACCGTTTAAACCGCGTAGAGGAGAAAGAGGATATGGAACATTTGCAAGCGTATAATCGCAAGCTGCTGGAAAATATTTTACCTGTGCATGTTGCGGAACATTTTCTGAGTCGGGAAAAGAATATCGATGTAAGTACCTTTGGTTGTATTGTACGTATGCATAATTTTTGTAACTTTTTTGATTTGAAGAATATTTTTTTGAACATTCCGAGCATACTCTCTGATAAACAACGACAATAGAATTTAAAGCGGTATATAAAAAATTTTAAACTAAAGCCGAATTTCCACTATACTGAAAAAATAATTTAGTTATGTCAACCAAATATGCTTCTCTCAACACATGATTTGGATATAGTAGGGTCATGCGTAGAATATTAACACCACAAAGCAAAATCCTGTATTTTACATAAACATTTAATTAAACTTAAAATTGTACTTTATCATTTACCATTTATCACGGAAAAGTCAAATTCCTACGCACGTACATGGCGTATGGGTAACATTCTCATCTCGTCTGAGTAACTCATACGCCATGTACGTACTTACGTTCGACTTAACTTTTCCGTGATAAATGGTAAATCCAATATGCAGCCGCCATTTTTTATGAACCCGGATTTATTTGTTTTAAACGAATCTAGTCGATTCTAATTTTTTTGCCGCCATATTGGATCCGCATTTTAAATTTTTAAAACAGTCCCCACATTCAAAATCAGAAACCCGTTGGAAAGTATGGTTAGACTAGAGTTCGATATATCCAACGCTAAGGAGACTGACCACAGAGTTGAAACATCTAACAAATTAATCCTTTCATACATAAAAAAAAAGCTAAATCTCTGCGTTAATCTCATTTACTTAACAATTTGATCTACGCCAAAACTCCTTTTGACTAATAAATTCCAAATTATGAGTACGTACATGACGGTATTATAAAGAAGGTTAATATATACAACATATATATGTACATTGACGCACATATGTATGTATCGCATCTGCGCTGATGCCATAAATTACAATTTTTTCCCCTACTTTTCTTTTTCTTCACACTGCCACATCAACGGTTGACAACCACTGCATTTTCCATGAAACATCAACACAACCACTAAATCAACACTTCACTGACACTTGATTAACGCCACTAACGCCACCAACAAATACCAAATAATCTGCAACAACTATAACACCATATTTGCTGCATGCGCTATGGATTGTGCTGGTACGGATGGCCTCTTTCATATTGCCGCCCACGCACGCCACCACTCTCATAATCACATCGAATGCCAACAACTCTGGCTGGTATTGCTGGCATTTAATAATGCCGTAAAATAACGTAGGATCTCTATCATGAGCAATGTGATAGTGTGTGTATACTGTTTGCGTCGATACCGAATTTTTCGGAGTTCTATGTTGAATTAGAAGGTAATAATGAGGGCGTGGAATGTTTGCGTCTGCTCAACGAGATTATCGCCGATTTTGACGAATTGCTAAGTGAGGAACGTTTTCGGTGAGTTTGTGGCATAAATATGTAAGTGACATGTTTTTAACACGTCATAAATGTCTATTTGGTCTATGACAAATTGTTTGTTTGACACTGCATTATTTAAAGCTTAAGTCTAGCTTTCAAGTCATGCAGCCAGTCCGTTGGTATGTGGAGAAATAATATATGTATACACATTTTTTGTGTTAATCTTTTCTTTTGTTCATTCAAAAAAGTTAGGTTTTATTGCTATATATCAAAAGCCTTTACTTTGCAAGGTATTTTTTATTTTTTATTTAAAACAATAACAAAAAAAAAACTCACTCAGGGAACAATTTATTAGGTTCTAGTAGGTTGTGTGCAGCTCTCAAGAAAAACAAAAAATTCGTACAAAATGACGCACAAGAAATGGAAATGAAATTTTATTCTATAAAAATTTTTAAAATCAGTATGCAGTTCTCAAGAAAAAAATGTTCTAATAATTATTTCTTCACGAGAATTAAGAGCAACAGCAAAGTACTTTTTCAAACAACAGAAACAACGAAAAATATTTCTTGTGATTTTTGTTGAGAACCCTTATTAAACGAAATAATACCAAAAGAAATTTTTATGCAAAAAATACTTATTGAACAATTTAAAAAAAGTACAGCAATTGGGGAAAAATAACCTTAGGAGCAACTAAGTAACTTAAGGTTAAAAAAAATTAAAAACTATTTTTTTTACAAAATCTTAAACAACGTAAAATATGTTCCTCTATTTTTCAAAAAAAAAATAAAAAATTCTATTCCGATGCCAATGGAATATGGATCCAGTCTATTACCTATTGAATTTTAATTTAATTTAATTTCTTTTTTTCTATATCTCCTCGTCTAGCTACATTGAAAAGATCAAAAGTACTGGTGCAACATATATGGCCGCTTCTGGTTTAACGGCAAATACCTGTAATCAAGTGAACTTTTGTCATGTTACCGCAATGGCAGAGTACGCATTGCAGTTATTTGATAAAATCGAAGAGGTTAATACACATTCGTTCAACAATTTTCGGCTGCGTATAGGTAAGAAAACATAAACTTAAGTTTTGCTTTCGCTACGGTGAATTCAAAGGCGCGCTTACGTATGGATGTCGTGAGATATGATAAAATGCGTTTATGTATGTACGATATGAAAACTCTTTGCGAATTTTTTTGTAAATTTTTGAACATTTGAAATTAAGGACAAAAGAGATTATTAGAAGAATAAATAAAGTCGAAGGACAGCATTATGAAATATGGTACGGATGGTCACCATAAATATTTCACTCATTCCCAAATCCCTTAATAACCCTATCTCTTCAATAAAGTTATTTATAATTTATCTTTGTTTATCTTTTCTCCTTTTAAGGTATAAATATCGGGCCTGTTGTGGCTGGTGTTATTGGAGCGCGTAAGCCGCAATATGATATTTGGGGAAATGCCGTAAATGTGGCCTCACGCATGGACTCTACTGGGTTGCCAGATCACATACAGGTAATTCGTTATTAATTGCTACGGAATCGCTGAATGCAATCTAACTCCACAAAGCCTATTAAATATTGTTGAATACAAAGCTATGAATATTCTTTCCCGCAACAAGAGGAAACATTTACTCATATACTTAGGCACATAAGATGCTCACAAAATTTCAAAGAAAAAAATAATATTGATTATTGCTTTATCTGCCCATTGAGTTAGAGTTTAATAAACAAAATGGAATGAAACAGTAAAATATGTAGTATTGTGGTAGCTAAACAAATATCATTCATCATGGCCATACAAATAATTTTAGTCATACAAAAAGATGAATGCTGCTTGACAAAGCACTACCACACAATGAATATACAATATTAAATTGCCAATCTTTATGCGATATGAATTGGTACAGCTGGTTCAGTAAAGCTTTTGTTTAGCTTACATATACATACATATGTAACAATAAATAGAAACTATTAATATCCAAATAACTATGTATGTATGTATATACTTTAGGGCAGTCCTGCCCAACGCTGTATGAACTCCTTAAACAAGTGCTCTGCGCTTGGCATACCTGCTTTAGGGTGTCCTAGAATATAAGTGCTGCATTTTTTCTGAGAATTTCGATACGCGTACCTTCAAAGCTGTTTCCTGTTGACCTAACTAACATATATACGAATGTATAAAGTTTCATTGCGGTGAATGAATGACGATAACCGGTGGCGACTTGAAGTTGAAGTTTTGATGCAGAACTTGTACTGGGATAACCCTTTTAAATAAGTTTAAGAGACACCCATCTAACGGTCGCTCTTTAGTTTCAACCAATGTCGCTAGGGAGACTAGTGTTTCAGTTGTAGACTTTTATACAAAACTTCGTAAGCACAATACTCCCGACTCTAATGCATTACCTCGTGCTACAGTAACTTCAAGACTAGCCTTTTTATCGATCACAGCTTTATACCGGAGTTAGAGGATGTGCACTGCCACCTTAGGTCTATTGTGCCCCCCAGAGCTCATCCATAACCCCACGTCCAGCTCTAGTGCTCTGATGAAACCGAGCAGTTTCGAGGGTTTCTGTTCCCATCGGGTGAATGGCTGCTGCTTCTCTAGCTAGTCTGTCAGCCTCCTCGTTGCCATGTATGCTTTTGTGGCGCGGGACATCCAGCAGATGCGCTATGTTGTCTTCCCCCAGGGTGTTCAATTCCACTACACATTTCCATATAACCCGTGCTTTAATCTGATGCAACGACAGGGCTTTTAGTGCAGCCTGACCATCGCAGGTCAAAGACAATGTGATGTCTTCTAGATTGTTTCTGCACAGTTACTTCCGCACAAAAATTGATGTCAAAAACATCCGCTTGAAAGAGTCTAGGGTAGTTCGGCAAGAGAATGGAGTTATTGGTTTTGGGGCCGTATATTCCTTCCACTATACCGCCGCTCATGAGATCTCCACTTACAAAAAAGGTAAATTTCTTGTATAATTAGTACTTATAGATTGTGAAAAGGATCAGAGAAGCAGGCGTTCACTTTCAAATACAGGTGGTTAATGCCACGCAACAACATGCTTCTTAGGAAGTCTCGAGATGTAGATTACTTCTTCAATCCGTCCATAAAAAATTAATTTAAAAAGCTAGCGCAAAAAAACTGGAATTGATCGGTTGGAGAAATCTGGCTTACCAACTTTTACAAAGAAAATGCGTTCAAAGTTAAAAAAAAAATAAAAAAAAAATTTGAAACCTTCCATTTACTCTTTCTAACTAAACTCTTTGAGCTAAAATAATAAAAATAAAGGTTCACTGAACCGAAAGTGAGTTTGTTTGTTTATTATGCTTTCACGCTTTAACTACTCAACCGATCATCATGAAATTTTGTGCACACTGGTGGGGGCGTGGCACCTCCCATACAAACGGAATTTTTCGTACTGCATATCGATGCCTGAGTGGAAGATCGACCTATCTCGGCAGCCAGTTCGAAAACGCTCTATCTCAAAAAACTTTTCAAGAACGCCCTATTTCAGAATTTAATTGAAAAACACCCTATCTTGAAATTCGGTTCAAAAACGCCCTATCCCACTTCAAAATGTATTGAAAATATGCTGATATAGAGCGTTTTTGAATCGGCAGCTGAGATAGGGCGTCTTTGAAACAAATTCTGAAATAGGGCGTTCTTGAAAAGTTTTTTGAGATAGAGCGTTTTCGAACTGGCTGCCGAGATAGGTCGATCTTCCACTCAGCCATCGATATATTAGGAAATATTTGTGATAGAGTACTAGAACTTGGTATGGAGATATATAAAATCAATCCCACACTTATGGAGGAGGGCTGCCACCGGTTTAAAAAATCAAATTCAACTCGAATTAAGCGAATTACTTATTTCAAAATTATATAAAAAAATGGATGCCAAGAGGCTTAAAAAAGTTGTAGTTTGAAAATATATTGAAAAGGGTTGCCACAAATTTAAATAAATTATTCGCAAGCTAACTGAAAATTTAAAATATGGCTGTCAAATCAAAGGTTGTTTAGAAACATTCGGATGAAAAATTTAGAATATTAACGGGTGGTTACCCGTTTAAAAATTAAATTCTATTAATTTGAATGAATCGCTACAATATGGGTATCAATCGAAAGGCTTTTGATAAGGGTTTTACTTCTTAACTAGCTGTAAGAGGGTTGCCACCTGTTTGGGAAATCATATGCTACTTGAACTTGGGGTTTAATAAGGTTATAGTTGGAAGATATTTTGAAGAGTGTTGCCACTGTTTTTAAAGTCGACTTTAGTTAATTATACTCAAGTTAAAGTTTCAAATTTAAGAGCTTGAACATACAGAATTTTTTTGAGGTTTTTGAAGAGGGTTCTCACCTGTTTTAAAACCACACTCAAATACAATTACATATAGTAAATTAAATGAAATATTACAATGTAGGTTTTAAACGAAAGAGTATTGAAAAGGCTTTAATTCTAAGATACAAATGTATTGCAGGGTTTCCATATGTTAAATTTCAAATTCAACTTGAATTATACGAATTAGGTAATTTAAATACATACATATCGTCACCTAAGGGTGAAAAGATGCCAAGACGAAAAATCGATGTAGTTACGTATTACCTGCCATTCTGCATCAAAGATAAAATTTCGAAAAAAAATGGACTTGGCACCTTTTCACCTGAAGGTTATGAATCACAATATGAGTATCAGACAACGAGGTTTAAAAACGTTAAATTCAAACTATTCAATAATTTCAATGAATTTTTAAAATATGGGCTTCATTGTATGCAAAATGTAAGGAAGAAGGCTAAGAAAGTTTTAGTTTGAAAATATTCAGAAGATTGTAAAAAAATTTAAAATCTCCTAGTTTTAGTTTTATTGAAATAAATCACACTTTATGTAGCACTCTATTTCATACACTCAGCGAAGCGATTTAGGGCGATTTGCTCATATATAAAATTGGACTACCCTAAGTTGGTCACAATGAATTTCCACTGTATTGTGTATAAACAGAGGCCAAGAAAGTTGGTGACATTATTTATTCATGTAAATATTTTGCTGCTCTTTCTCTCTCTCCCCCTGCAGAATGGATACAGTCAGATGCTTTTGTATTATCTCGCAGCGAAACTTATTTTGCCTTCTTATTACTTGAGTTCCCACGTGGGCTGCGGCGTATGAGTGACTTTGTTTATTAAGATACCGTCAGCAGTTGTGCTTTCCCGATGCTCCTTACTTGCATGTACATACATACATACAATCTACATATAGATAGACGCATAAATAATAGGAATGCGATTTTTGCCGCTTTACTGATTTTGCAATCAACTCGTCAACACATTTACGCAATTTCCGCATTTTCATAGTTTTTTTTGTTTGCCTTTTTTGCACTTTTCACGCCAGGTCACACAAGAGGTATATCAGATTCTGGTCGGACGTGGCTTTGAGCTTACCTGTCGCGGTAGTGTTAACGTCAAGGGCAAAGGCTCTATGATTACATACTTTTTGAAAGGAAAGTCAGCGCAGCTACCAGCGCTGGAGGCAAACCACATCAATGTGGTGCCGACGACAATAAATGAAGCAATTGGCACTGCAGCAGCTGTGGAGGCCGAGAAAAATAATAAGAATATTGATTTGGCTAATTGTGGCACAGTGATATCGCCCGTCAAAGAAAGCGCAAAGCCACTATCTGACACCCAACTAGAAGAGAAAAAGTCTGAGTTTATATCATCTCCACCACAAGTACCAGCGGAGGAGGCAGCACCACTCTCCTCCTCTCCACCAACCGATCAAACGAACAAAGTCAGCACAGACTCTGGCGACGATCTCTCACCCGATTCGGAGCTAAATTCCTACATGCAGAGTGCCACCGCACAACGCCGAAAGTCGCTCTGCCGCCAACACAACATATCCTCCTCCTTTGGCAACACAACTAGCTCTAGTTCAGCACTCACGCCCTCAGCACTTTCCAGCAGTTCGAGCGTGGTTACTATAGCCATTTTGCCAGCAATTGCCAAAGCTGGCTCCTCGTCCATGGAGATATCCATGGAGGGCACTATGGGCAGCAGCTCAATGAATACCACCACATCTGCCAACTCGACCAGCGGGCGCAGCAACAGCCAACCGCGTACCTGTGTCGATGAACTGAAGGAGGCATTCAAAGATGAAAACGAAAAGCCACCACTCAAAGACTCAATTGAAAATCTACAAATTTTACTACAAAATAATATCAGCCTTTCGGATCTCAGCAATAAGCAGCAATTGAATCTACGATCAAGCGATGCCAAAATGCAGCAACTGAAAAAGGAAACGATCGTGACATTCCGCACGGAGACCGCTGCACGTCGACAACGCAAATCAATTACAA
>NW_016169791.1:0-8243 GCF_001687245.7 Rhagoletis zephyria
ACTACAATCAAGATATTTGTTAAAGTTTTGTTTAACACCTTTATGTTTACTTATGTATGTGTTTCAACAGTGAAGATAAGATTGCGGTTACCGGAGGTAAAAACACGGAAATGCATGTGTCTTGCAACTTGATTTTACAGCAAATTTTTTAAGTTTTAAAATTAATACAACTGCGCGAAAGCATTTAGCAAGTTCTGGTTAAAGGAGCCCAAGGCAAAAATGAAATTAAGCAAAAGGATGATAAACTAAAATTTTTAACTGAAAATGAGTTTGAGTAAAAATATAAAAGTTAATGAGTTCTTAATATTTCCAAAATTTGTACACTTCGAAAAAGACTGGATTTCATACTTACGCTAGCCGGTCATTAAAGTGATGATTGCAATCGGTCCGGTATTTTGACTTTTCGAAACAAGAAATTTCCTTCAATTAGCGAATTATTTATTTTCCGAAATCATCGTTTTGATGCAGAAATGCTTGTAGATCATCTAGATTCTAGAAAAACATTTTGAAACAACTTTCTATTTTTATTCGGTTACGGCTCGATATCGTAAGGAATCTCGTCATGCTTTATCTTGTTTAGAAATTTCATACTAAAATCACAATTCGCATCTCTGTTTTCTACATTTTGGGAGTAAACTGCCAACTTTAAATGCGTCACCTCGATTTGTTGAGTGGTNTACTAAAATCACAATTCGCATCTCTGTTTTCTACATTTTGGGAGTAAACTCCCAACTTTAAATGCGTCACCTCGATTTGTTGAGTGGTGAACTTCTTTTAGTAAACGAGCGACATGTACAGATTTTACTAATCGAAATCAATAAAAATTTACTAAGGTTGTATATTCCGTCTATTGGATCCATAGACATTTGAGGCTACCTACTTATAAAGTTTTATATTTAATTTGGATTTTCATACTTTAATAATAAAAATAAAAGTTTACTAATTCGATAGCGTTTATACCATTGTTGGGTACAAGTCAATTGTGTACACATATAACAATGCTATCAACGCCGTCGGAGCAAATTCACCAAATCCTGACAACGTAGCAGTGAAACTGGTAATACCACAAATTGCCACGCATCAACTACACGCCGGTATACCAACTCCGATAATAACTTAATATGCTTTTTTAATCCTAACATATCATCGGTCGGAGCGAACAATCCTCGTTGGTGATTAAGAATTATGCAACTGTTTGGATGCTCACATGACACCACCACAGCTCGGAAACTGGTCCCCAGGGCACTATAAACCGCTATACACACATTATAAAATGGCCAAAAGGATTTGAAAGGATGCGTGAGTGTCTGAATGGACGTACACTTGTGCACATATGTAACGTCCTTTTGGTCTTTGGTGGTGTTTAATGCTCTTAAAGGCAAACAGAAAAATGTCAAAATTTGAAGCTTCCAAAAGCCATGAATGTTTAATTTAGTTTAAGGTAAGAGTAAAGTGTTAGGTTTCCATAATCCTTTTATTTTTACTTGTCTTCGCTCGCCCCCTGGAGTTGTTGTTATTAAGCCCGGGGCATGGGTAGGACGTTGTTAAGTTTGTGTGGCTAAAGTTGATACGACAGTTCAATCGAAAGGGTTAAAACAGCCATTTTGCAGGCATCGTTTATGCGTAATATCGCGGAATTAAAGGCATTTGAAATGGTTTAAGACCGTTACTGTACAAAAACTAATCAGCACATCAAACAGGGGGGTTGGAAAATAAAACTGTAGTAGTAGTAGTAGTGGTAGTAATTTTTATTTATTTTCTTCAGATCCGGAATTATAAAAGTTTTCAGAAATTCCAACAAACTTTAAAATTTAAATTAAAATAAATAAAAGATTATAGACAATAAATAAAACTTTATTTAAATATGGATGTACGTATGTATGTATGTCAATATTAGACTGGCTCAAAAAATCGGAACAATTGGTTCAAATCTGAAATTTTATAACTCGTTTTAATACAACGTATTGGAATGGGCGATGTATATATATGTACATACGAAGGAAATTGAAGGGCGTAAAAAAGTATTTTATGATTTTTCCATAAATACCAGTCTAGTACGTACTTATGTATCTAGTATGTCGTATTTTCAGCCAAACAGTCTAAAATATTTTAAAACTAAATATTTAGTTATGTTAGACTTGGTCTTCAAATGTGTAAATTTGTATTTAGATACTTTAAAACTTCTTTTTACTTGNTAAATACCAGTCTAGTACGTACTTATGTATCTAGTATGTCGTATTTTCAGTATTTTTACTTAAAGGCTTTTGACCACAAAATGTGTAACAGAGATCACTTTGTTCCATGCCAACTTGGTTGCCAAATTGCACACATCAATTTGAGAATATGCCTAATGAGTCTCCACGTAAAGATTAGTGAAATTACTCTTTGAATTTGTCTTGTGTGCATCCATCTAAATTAATGCCTGCACTTGACTCATATACTCACTTCGGCAACTGCTATCAAATGGCAGTACACACCTACTGCCTGCGTTTTGCTTGAGATTTTTGTTGTTGGCAAACCGACGCCATGCTCAAAATCTGAGACTTACAGCGACGGACATTAAATTCTGCTAATGGTTATATGCACTTTTCGTAATTGGTACTCACTACCAATCCTGAATACAAATTTGGCTTCCATTTTTTTGGCTCAATATCAAAAGTTACAAAATTCAAGTTAGGAGTGCTAACATGCTTTGGTTTCACCCAAAAACCAAACAAGCAAAAAATTTAAAAATTGGAAAGCACTGATACCACAACCAAATAATGTTTTTTGGAAAACGTCTCTCTACACGAATTCAGCAAATTAAGCTTACTTATGTTATTAATAAAGATCTCTTTTGGTAAATAACAGATTTCTTTTTAATATTGTTGTTGAGCTTTGTACCACGATTATTTTATTAGGAAAAATGGAAAAAGCAACAAAGTCTAAGCGGTAGAAGTTATAGCAGCTATTTCGGAGATCACCACATCTCCTCATCAGACTTATTTTTCAAGACTTCAGCAGGGATCGAACCCGCGTCATCGATGTGCAAAGTAAGAAGCGTTAACCACTGAGCTATGCACACCCCGTAAACTCGTGTTGCTAATTCTTTTCCCTTATTCAGNCACATCTCCTCATCAGACTTCTTTTTCAAGACTTCAGCAGGGATCGAACCCGCGTCATCGATGTGCAAAGTAAGAAGCGTTAACCACTGAGCTATGCACACCCCGTAAACTCGTGTTGCTAATTCTTTTCCCTTATTCAACCAACTACTGTCAAGTGCAGCTGATTTGCCGCTATTTAAACTCGACAACGTGGTTGTTTTTCAATTCTATGCATGCATTTGCTTTATTGTATAGTTTCAAGCAGGCTCTTCTTAAACTATGTCCCCTTTCAGACACGTCTAGTCTTGAAAGCAATTTTTTCGCATTCTCTTTTGTGTTTTCTATTTGCTTCCACACGCGTCAACTTTAATTGAATTCAAGTCCTTGGTTCTTTAAATGAGAAGCAACGAAAAGTTCAAAAGAGACAAGAAAACTTGAAACGAATTGACGGTACGGAGGTATATGTACTCTTCCCCTCTCTTCTCACCTCGTANAAGTTCAAAAGAGACAAGAAAACTTGAAACGAATTGACGGTACGGAGGTACATGTACTCTTACCCTCTCTTCTCACCTCCTTCGCCAATGAACGAGCAGACTTGAAAGCAAGACTTGACGTGTCTGAAAGGGGACTATGTACTTGTCAATATTATTGTGGCTTATTAAACAAAACCGTTCATAAATAAAAACTCAATATCATTAGAACAAAACAAAGTTACACTGGCGATCAAAACTGAGTGCATGGTGCTTGAAGTGCCGAATTAAGTTAACTTATCCACAAGTTATATGAAATGTCACAATATGGATGTCAAACAAAAGAGTGTTAAGAAATCTTTAGTTTGAATACTAAACATTTTTTTTGTGGTGTTGGAACAGGGTTGCCACCTATTTAAAAAAGAAGTTAAAATTATTAGATAAGTTAAATGAATTATTCAAATGCAGGTATCAATCGGATGGAGTTTGAAAAATCTTTGTCTCTGAACTATATTTAGCGAGGTTGCCACTTGTTTGAAAAATAAAGGTTAACTGCATTCAACAGTTAACTAAAATATGTATCGCAATGNATGGATGTCAAACAAAAGAGTGTTAAGAAATCTTTAGTTTGAATACTAAAAATTTTTTTTGTGGTGTTGGAACAGGGTTGCCACCTATTTAAAAAAGAAGTTAAAATTATTAGATAAGTTAAATGAATTATTAAAATGCAGGTATCAATCGGATGGAGTTTGAAAAATTTTTGTCTCTGAACTATATTTAGCGAGGTTGCCACATGTTTGAAAAATAAAGGTTAACTGGATTCAACAGTTAACTAAAATATGTATCGCAATTTCAGACGAAGGATATTTAAGAACGTCTTAGCGCAAACCACTTTTGAAGAGGGTTGCCACCTGTTAAAAAAATCGAATTTAATAAACTTCCATGCAAGTTATTTGAAATATGAAGCTAAAGGGTGTTAAGAAAACTTGAGTTTGAACATTTAGAATGTTTTAAGAGGGTTGCCACGTGTTTATAAAGTGATATTCAAATTATTTACCAAGTTAGATGAATTTTTAAAAGATGGGTATCATCGAAATGATTTTGAAAAGGCTTTATTTCTGAAATATATTTAAGACGATTAAACACTGTTTAAAATATCCAACTCAACTTTAATTAAGGCAATTACCTAATTGAAATATGTATTAAAATTTTGGGTGTATATATTGGCGTCAAACGAAAGTGTTAAAAACTCTTTAGTTTGAACACCAGAAATATTTTTAAGGTGTTTGAAGATGGTCGCCACCTGTTCAAAAATTCAAATTATTTAAAAAGTTAAATGAACTATTAAAATATGGGTGTTAACCGTAATGGGGTTGAAAAGGTTTTATTTCTGAAATATATTTAGGAGGGTTGCCACGTATTTTATAACCTGCTTTCAAATTATTTAATAAATTAAATGATTTTTTAAAGGATGGATATCAATCGAATGGGTTTGAATTTAAACCAAATTCGCTTCGAACTCGAAATGAACTTTGTAGAAGTTTACTCGAAAATAAATTGTATAACCTGAAAAATAAAGGCCTTGCCCTGTANAGGTTTTATTTCTGAAATATATTTAGGAGGGTTGCCACGTATTTTATAACCTGCTTTCAAATTATTTAATAAATTAAATAATTTTTTAAAGGATGGATATCAATCGAATGGGTTTGAATTTAAACCAAATTCGCTTCGAACTCGAAATGAACTTTGTAGAAGTTTACTCGAAAATAAATTGTATAACCTGAAAAATAAAGGCCTTGCCCTGTAGATGTGCGATAAGGTTTTATTTTTTGAAGTTAGAAACTTTTTATCGGTACAGGGTGATTTAAAATTTGATAATATTGAAAACCTACTATGCGAAACGGCTGCACGGATTTAGAAGATATATGACACTCGAATCGCTTCTACCTTACAAATATTTGGAATAGTTTATAGGTTTTTGAAATTCTATCTTGGGCGTTTTAACGCCGTGCGGGTTCACTAGTTATTGCTAACATACGGAAATAATTTCAGAGTCATATTTTCAAAGTGCCGCTTTTTATGGCTTTTTTAAAGAGTTTTATGGTATTTCTAAGGCGTTTTTGAGTTTAGCTGGGAAGTATGCTCTAAAAGAAATCTATGAAGCCAATTTTTCGTAATTTCTTAATGTATGTCTATAAATATGTGATAAGGAAATTTAATGTTCTACGCCGACTTCTAATTTTTTCCAAAAAATGTTGTTAACTGTACCACTGTGCGTTGGCCAGGCTACCGCACGGTCGCCACACCCTAAAGCCGGTACTACTCCTGGAAGTTTGGTTAATACGGGGATTTTAATCATTGGTTTGGTTTAAAGTTTGCTCATTACATTTTCAGTATCGAAGTCGACTGCACTATAACGTTAACTTAAAATTTGGCTCCAAAACTTATTATAAAATATTGTTTTCGTTCTTTTTCGTTAAGCTCAAAGACAAGAAAATTGTGACCGTATAAAATGTATATCTTATCCTACCATATTAATATTTAATTCGGTGTAATTGGAACTGTTCACACGATTTTGCTATTTCTAAATGTCATGACGAGACGATTTTTGCAAACCTCCTTAAAGAACTCTTTAAAACACATCCAAACCAATTCCAAATTAAAAAGATAATAAAGGATTAAAGCTTAGACAATGAGGAATCACAGTTTTCATGTCAATTTAAGGTTCATAAAGTGAAACGGCTCGATGTAGATGCGATATTTACACATATGTAAATACATATATTTCCGAAGCAAATGCTATTTAATGTTCATTTTGTTTGCCATTCTAGGCTCATACTGACGAACTAAAGGGCAACAATTTTTGGAGCCACAGTGCAGCTCGTCGTAACCACGTCCGAAACAAAAGCTTACCATTTCCCCGAACCCCTATGGAGGCCACCAAAACTGTAGTAAACGCATTTAATGCTTCAACTATAAACGTAAATTCAAGAGTACATAAGCCACGAACTGTTTGGCTAAAGTACATGAAACACTTAAATATAATGGCCAATGTATACACATGTTTGCATATGGAGTGGTATACAAGTCGGTATGTAATATTAACGTGCAACTCACTAAAAATATACTTACAGAGTGCAAAATAACACACATACATATGCATGTTCATACATACATATGTATATCCATATTTGGTATACATGAAACCATATACCAGAATCTCTTGTGCCATAAATTTTGGGTCAAAACGAGTCAAATCATGACCGACCGGTGTGCTGACCCAACATTCCAGAGGATTGAGAGGTGGTTCGAAGGCGACATGTTGACCCATTCTCAGATCAGAAACGCTGTTGAGGTGGAAGTTTCGCCAAAGTGACAGCAACAACAACAAAAATCACATTATTGCAACAATGAGTTATGACTACCGTTACATATTCTGTTATTTTAAACGCCCAGGCCCATTGAATTTCTGCCAGCGCACAAGGAAACAACAAGGGATACTGCAATGCAGTTACTGCAACATGCTGCCGATGTGGCTAAAGTGGATAACCAGAGTGACCAGTTTGTCTTTAAATGGGCTTTTTATTTGGTTAAGCGGTTTACATTTAACATGACATAAATATGACGCTAGTGCTAAATAAAAAAGGAAATTTAAAGCGTTACTTTTGTACAAATGACTAACTAAGTAACGTGTTACAATGTATGAAACTCAAGAATAGCATTTCAGGATATCATCTAGTTAAGACAGTCTAGAGTTCAGAATGAGCGTTCACCTCTTGAGCTCTCCACCCAAAGGTTGCATTATTATTGTTTTTAAAATATCTCAAGGTTTTAAGATTTAGATCATTGGTCGGCAAGCCATAGCTCACTGAGCGGTCTTTGAGCACATGTGTGTTTCACACGTACACAAAAAGCGCGAGCTGAGCATTGCATTTAATATGCAATTTACATGATTCAACTTTCACAGGCTATTAGTTAAATCAAAAGTGGAACGAAAGTAGGAAGCCGACCAACTTCATTGAAAGCGATTAGTTGAAAGGCCGTTTACACCAGGCGATTATAGCTTTCAACTAAAAGTTGCCTGAAAAATGTAAATTCCCTATAACGCACACAGTCCCACTTGTTGAATCGTTTGAATGTGTTAGTATGCCGACCACTGATTTACCCACTGGGAAAATAGGTAAGCACCTTGCGAGGTAAGCCATGTTTTCTTTCAGTTTTTAGTACCAAAATTGTCATCATGACCAATGTCATCTACTAGTAAAGGGCAAAATGAACACCTCCAAAGACACATTACGTTGTCAGTTGCAAAATAACGTGCAGCCGAAGTTATTTCCAAGCACCGAACTACTCCGAGCGACTGCTCTGCATTACTAGTAACTTACTTTGTAAAGCGGCTCAGAAGTATTTCTGATACCAAATGTACATTCTAAATTCCTACTTACATAAGGCGGCCATGGCTTTGTAAAAGTAAGGGACGTTCGGCAGGGAAATGGTAATGACTGCCAGGTGAAGAGTAAGTTGCTAATAAGGTATTATTACGTGCTCCTTATTCCCACTGGGTAAGCTCGGAACACTTTGACGACTGCAACTTCACGACGTAACGACAGCGACATCATTTTGTCGACAAATGTCGCCTTGAAGCCAGCTTCTTAAACATTTTGAAGACCTCAGCGACATAGCAAACAGC
>NW_016169791.1:11765-16834 GCF_001687245.7 Rhagoletis zephyria
CACCTACGTTGCTAACCTGTAAGTTATTGCACATAATGAATTCGAATATCGACTCACCGCGTTCATTTGTATCTGAGCTGCCCCAAATGTGATGATGGGCATTCGCGTCCGCTCCTATGACCATCGGAGTGCCGCGTCTAGAGGCCTCCATTACCGCGCTCCTTAAGGATTGTGGTGGAGGTAGTGTGTCTGCGTCGTGGGCCATATATGTGGAAGCCAGCCAAATAGACATTCCGCCTGATTCCACTGCTATGATGACGTTGTCCGCATCGCTAAACTGTATCAAGAGAAATGCATTAATACACTTTTTTATCAATATGCACGACCTGGGTTTACCTTTGTCAGTTACATAGAACAGCTTATATCCCTTCATATTCAATCCACAAACCCGATCTTTTATGACCCAAGGCTCCTGGATGAGTGCGATGTCCTCTTCTCTTTCGGCGAGACGGAGGAGAAGTGCGGCTGGGGCCGCCTTGCAGTGGTGGAGATTAATCTGAACTATCCCCACCATCCGTTTCGCGTGCTGCTGCTGCACAGCCAACCACAGTCCGGTTGACGTCCTCCTCGTCAGAGGGGAGGATATCCTCCCCTTCTCCTTCCACAATGGTGTCGGAAAAGTCGGAGTGGTCCCCCGCCCCCTCTTCTAGAGTCACCCTCTCGAAGAGTTCGCCGACCATTCCGGAGGTGGATGCCACTTCGTCGTCAGTAGCACTTTCCACTGCGTTCGCTTCGTCGGTAGGGTGTTGTTTCCCTGACACGTCCTGCCGATAAACATGGAGGTTCAAGGCTTGGAAGCCATAATTTATCCTCCAGTTTTGGTTGGCTAGCGGTTCTACTGATTCCTCGTTGAGGACTATTACCGCTAACCTTCGCTTGCCATCGATATCGCCTATCTTTGCTACCTTCCAGTCGTGGGTGGGTAGCTCGGGGTTGCCCATGCGTATCCATTCCAGCACTTCCTGTGGGTCGGTGTGGAAGTCTGGAATCCAGGCCCTGGATCTGGGCCGATTGGGAATGTCTTCCCGGATTATCGCCTCAAGGCGTGCACCCGGCCAGACCTCGCCTACGCGACTGATGGCCAGGGTGCATAGGTCGACGGATCTCTGGTCCGCGCACCTTGTCAATATGACGCGGTTTTGGAACCAACCGGCGTCCACACAACTGGGGGGTGGTCCTGGGTTGTCCCCTAGAACCTCCTTATAGACGGCCCAGAGTCGCCTGTTGACCAGGTCCCAGTTGTGTGGTGATATTGCACCATCAAGTGAGCTGCGGTCTATCACAGCCCTGGTAAATGTGTCCTTCGCCGCGTCCGCGAAGGATCTTTTCTGCAGCTCGTCCGCTGTTAAAATGGCGGATACCCTTGTTCTCTTGGGTTCCGAGCTTAGCTCCCTAGAGGACGTCCGCTTGCCTTGAGCAGACTCTTGTTTGGCTTTCGCCTGGTGTTCAGCCATACACTTTTCGGCCCAATTCCTTGAGTCCAGCTCTTCTGCGGTCAGTTCTTCTGGCTTCTTATCCCTCAGTCTCTCCAGGATTCTGAGGGCTGACCGTCTGGTACGATAGTACCTTTCTGATGCACTAATGTCCTTCTGGGGATGGCTACTGCCCCTCGCTACATTAGTGCCAGAATGGCGAACCTCAAAGGCCGCTGGCTTAGCCATGCGGTCTGATGTCGCCGACGCCGCTTTAGGGATTGCACCTGTCGATGTTCCCTTGCCTCCTGGAGTGGCGGGGACGGCAGCAGGGCTAGCTTGTCTTGTGACAGGGCTGCCCTTGCCTCCCGAAGACCTATCTGCGAGGGTGGGTCTGCTACCAGCACCGGACGGATTAACATCCTCGCTAGCTTGTCTAGGGACATGGCTAGACCGGTTGCCGGAAGGGGGCCTCGATGCCGTTGAGGCAGTCCCAGAGGGGAAAGAGCGTATGCTCAGCCCTGGCTTGGCCACAGACTTTGCACCGCTGGCTTGCTTGGTCTTGTCCGAGGACAGACCGGACCTTCCTGACTGGGTGGGCTACTTTTTTTGGGGGGTTCTCGGTTATACGAGGCAGGTTTTTTGTTTGGGTTCATCTTTTTCATAAACGTCCGCACTGCTCGACGTGGCGGACTACGTATTTAGGGGGGGGAAAGGGAGTCGTCGACCACAGCGGTCCCCTCCGCCGTGGCAAGGTCATTCTACCTCCTGAGGTGACCCGGTATCAGGAGAGCGCCGTTAGAATACAGCCGGATACCCCTGGCTGCAAACCATCCAATAGGCACGGTGACGCATAACACCCTGGATTAGGGGGGAAAGGATAGGGAAAGATGGGAGAGAAGGGTTGGGTCGGACGAGCGTGGGGGAATCGTCGGTACGGTCCTCTCCGTATGTATGATTGGAGGAACACGACGCCCACAGTGACGCAGACGGGTGGTCAACCAATCTCCATACGGAGCTTCCCTCTTGGTTCGTGCTGGTTTAAAGCCCCCCGAAGGAAGATTTAAACCACCACTTAAGCCTCATCCCCACGGCAAGTGGACCAACACGATGAGGTTGTGTTATTTAAGTCCGTATTATGATTCACAACTTTGAAAATAGTTGAGTTCGCAGCTGTAAATTTGTATTGTGGGACACAACTCAACTCAACTTTGAAAACGTAGTTGTCTGTCAGTTGTCTGGCACGAGCATCCCGGGGCTCATCAGCAAAATATAACTCGTAACTGATTTCCTTTTTTTTGGTTTTAATTATTTTAATATCATTAAAATAACATGCAATTATTGAAATACCAAAATTTTTATAAAATTTCCGACTTTTTCATTGGCTACAGTCAACTGAAAACAGTTGTGAACGGCAGTAGCAATCAAAAATTGAGTTGTCTTAGACACAACTCAACTTAATAGGGGCCCTAATTTTGGTTATCTTTTATACAAATTATATTTGCAAGAAAGATTCTGCAGTTTTGTAGTCCACTGAATTCTAATAGAATAAAGTATGTTCAAGTTTCAAATTGCTTAAAATAACGGTTGACTTTTGAGATTTTTTTTCGCGCCATTTGATTCCATTTAACGAATATGCACAATTTATTTTTATATGAAAGAAAATATCAACATCTTCAACAAAAAAAATCTTAAAAATCAATGGTAGTTTTTAGTCATTTGAAACTCGGAATCCTTCCAAGAAATCTAGTTAAAAATTTCAATATTTTTACGACAGTTTGTTAATTTTTTTTAAATTTAATTGTTAATATTGCACAGAGTTGTAAACTGGTTCTATTAAAAAATTAACCATATTTTTATAAAAAATAAACAAAATTAAATAACAAAAAAACAATATGTTAAAACTTATCAAAATGCCGCGCCGCTACAATTATTTCGATCACTGTATGTATATTTTGTAGCATGGGTCAAGTTTGGCCAGCCGTAGCTCAAAATTNAATGCCGCGCCGCTACAATTATTTCGATCACTGTATGTATATTTTGTAGCTCAAAATCGTTACAGAGGCCACAATGGTTGTTGATCGAGCTGCCTGAACAGTGGCGCTCTGGGCGCCTATGAAACTAAACTTGCAATACTAACGAACATGTACAATAGGGTGATCCAAATAAACCAATGTAACGAATTTATGGCCTTAAAAGGTCCTATTTACTTCTCCCATTTGGTAAATTTTTATTCCACTTTTAAAAAGTGTCGGTGGGTATTTGAAGTTTTCCATGTAAATAATATGATTTAATTTTTCTCAATAAAAATGCTGTAACTATTCAACCGTTTAAGACAAAAATTGTCTGGGAATATTCCTGTAGGGAATTAAATTCTCTAAAAAAAATTACCCTGGTGTTAATTGTTTAGACTTACGGGCTATGAAAGTCGAAAAAAAAACAGAGATAAGCAGTTTTAGGGCTTTATTATTGCAAATGTTCACGCTAAATGAAAAACCTTACATTGAAATGATACAGAATGTGTAGAAAATGTTGATTACACTGGTTTACAGCAAAAATTTTCAATGGGTGTCACGATCCAATCCCTAAAAAGAACCGCTCGCTGATTCAGAAAATCGACTTAATTTTTTTATTCTGTGGATCAGTTTTCAAGATATTTTCAATTTACCGTTAATAATAATAATAATAGTAATAGATTGGCGCTTATACATATGTAAGTGTTTGGCCGAGCTTCTCCTCCGACTTGTGGCGGGCGCCTTGATATTGTCACACAAAGCGGAGGGACCTACAGTTTTACGCCGACTCCGAAAGGCGATTGTATTTTTATGAGAAGCTATTTTTCATGGCAGAAGTACACTCGGAGGTTTGCCATGCCTGCCGAGGGACGACTGCTGTTAAGAAAACACCTTTTTCCTATATTTTCAATTCAATTCAATGCAAACTGGTTTGAGATCGTTAAAGTAAAAATCATTTTATACCTAGGTAAATACATTTTGTTTAAACATTTTTAAGATAATTTTTAAATTTAAGTACATACGTACATATGTAAAATATATATGCATATGTACATATGTACATAAATTCATATATACAGATTAGAAATAATTGTATGAATACATTTCAAAAAACTCAAGCAAACGCTTATTAGGCTTAAAGTTAAAGCACGAACATTTATTTAATTTCATGAGATCCTGTGTAATTAAAATGTCTTCTAGCATTTCATTACCAAACGATTTCTTTGATTTGAAACTATTTGGTAAACACATTATTTGTGGTACAAATTTGGAAAGAACCTGAAACGCTAAACTCTGTTCGGCTCGCTATATATTTAAAATTATTTTCCAAAAGTTTTCTATGGTTAATAGTTGGTGGTACTGATATAAGGCCGATAAATTAATCAAACACTTCGTTGTTAGACAAACTCTTACAACTAAACTTAATTGTTTTTTATTGGTTAAGTCTGTGGATTCGTCTATGAAGTGGGAAAATTTGTTTTCTGCAATAACTTGCATACCTGCTTAAACTGATGACGTCCAAGTACGTTTTTTACCACCGCTGTGGCTTTTGTTCTGCAACAACGCATGTCAACTGTAGTTTTTGAATCCTTGAAATGCTCTTGTAGACATTTGGTTAGGTGGTCGGTTGTCGAAAATGCTA
>NW_016169792.1:0-6598 GCF_001687245.7 Rhagoletis zephyria
ACCAAAATCAAATGAGATCATTTTGAATACAGCCCTGAAATCCCCTCTTTTCGTGAAAATTTTGTATATTTGACTTCTAAAATCAATTAAAAATCAACGGGCCAACATAAAAATAAGCTTTATGTGTTTTTTGTTTACTTGGAATGTCTGTGACAAAATTGCATCATTAAAAACACTGAAAAAAATAATCGGAAAAAAGTTACTTTTCCACTAGCCGCAACACAGTGCGTTGGTAGATTTTTTTTGCATAAAACGTTTTGTTGGATTTATTTCGAAATAATGCAAATTTTTTTCTTCAGGATTTATTCTCTATTAAGAAAACAACTTGTATACCTGCTTTTGTATTCATTGCGTTGAATCTGTACGATCCACAAGCAGTGATTTTTGAGTTGTGCCTCTTTTGAAGATGGTGTGCTTTATTTAAAAGCAGATAAAATACAGAAATATAGCCTAAATGAAGAAATATATAAATAGCACATAAAATAAATAATATAGCTTTTGGTAGATATGTGAAAAGGTTAACAAAAATACTTTGTAGGTCTTTAACAGTCTTTTTTCCTTTCGACTGCTCTAGAATTTCCTCTGCCAGAAGAGATTTTTTATTAGTCAGAAGAACTTTGTTACGTACGGGTTGCCAGATCTCACGCCTCACGGTTCCCCAATATAGATATGTATGTAAATATCTTCTCACTCTGCCCGATCTGCTACCGAGTACGTTTTTGTTCACCGACTCGTGAGTAGTTGTGTTTGACGCTACATGAATCCTATAAATAACTTTTATGAATGTGAAACTTCGTAAGTGAGGGAGACTGGGTGTGGTGTGTGACTATATTTAGGGCCTTTTCACCCTAAAACGGCTGGATGTATTTCTAAGAAATTTGGCACAGATGTAGCTTAAGATATACGAGATTTTTTGGACAGAGCTGCCATATTTTCCAAAAAGGTAAAATCAATTAATACGTTAAAAAAAACATTATAACAATGTAGGTGTCAAAGGATTTATCTCGAAGATATTTTTGAAGAGGGTTGCCACCTGTTCAAAAACTTATTGAGTAAAAAGTTATGTAAATCAAATATTTCAAAACGGGTTTTCAACGAGAAAAGTTTAAGAATACATTATTTCGAAAATATTTTTTATTAGGGTTGCCACTTGTTTATAAATTCAAAATTAATTTAATTAACAAGTTAAATTAATATTTTAACATGGGTGTCAAACTAGAGAGGTTTGGCCAAGCTTTATTTCGAAAATATTTTTGAAGAGGGTTGCCACTAGCTCAAATAGGTAAAATCAATTTATTTATATCTTTTTAAGACACATAACATACATATGTACATATGTAGATGTCAATCGAAAATAGTTGAAGAAGGTTCTATAACCGCATTTATATTTTTAAAAGGAACGCCACCTGTTCAAAAGAAATTATCTAAATCCAATATTTTAATATACAGAGGTACCAAATGAGAAAAATTTAAGCATGTTTGCTTTTGAACATATTTCTTATTGGGGTTGCCACCAGCTAATAAATTCAAACCCCGCTAAATTAAGTATTTTGATATTGGTTTCAATCGAGAGAGGGTTGCCACTAGTTCAAATAGTTAAAACCCATATATTTATTAAGTTCATTAAATTCTTTTATGATATGTACATACATAGGTGGCAATCGAAAAGAGTTTAAGTAGGCTCTATAACTTTAGAGGGTTGCTACCTGTTTAGAAATTCATAATCGATTTATTTGACAAGTTAACGAAAATATTGCATCTGTGTTCAAAGCATTCCTGATTTAAACGCAAAATCGAATTTGGGGCGTTTGGGACAAAGTTGGCTTGGTTGGCGAATATTACTCAGATTGTTATGCATAGATCTGGATGACTTCAACAGCTTTTCAAATTCATAGGGTTGTCTTGATTTACATATAGGGTTTCCATTAGAAACATGAAACTAAGCTCTCTACATAGTATAATTCCATAGAATGTTAATTTTTTCCCTTTCTAGCTTTTTCCCGAACACAAAACTATTTAGTCAGTGCAGAACTTTAAATCAAATACCTCTTTACCATCTTAGTACTGAGCTCCTTGGTGCTACCATCAGGATTTCCTTCTATATATGGGCGACATCCATTTTCTCTGCAGCGGTGTTGGCTTTCCTCATCCAAGCAGTTGTTGTTTCGTAGAGTGCTCTGAGAGAGTAGATGTTATATTTAATCGATTAGCGATTATGTCTGCTTTCAGTTGTGATTGCGGTTTTGGACATTAAGCGTTTCTTATGTTGCCAAAACACTGGAAGCCGGTCGAACTCCATCCGTTATAAGACGGACCACAAAAGCCATCAGGAGTTTTGAGTTACGAAATATGGCAATAAATTAAGAAGACAATGAAGTTAATTAGTTCACCATCCCAAAATAGTTACTAAAACTTTAAGACTTTTCGTTCTAAAAAGTTATAAGACAAGCAAACACGCGCCTGAGGTTAGAGAATAAACTTCTTTCTCCTTAACAAAAAATAACATACGCTCCACTCTTTACCATACAACTATCCACTATGTATTTATAAATTTGAGTGTGTCTTCTTAGAGTAACAGCCTTAACCTTTCCTCTTTCCTTCCGTTTCCGTTCGCTTTCCATTGCATCAACTTATCTGCTTATCCACACTAGTTAGCAAGGCAAAGTGCCAACTTCTTTTGAATTGCAGCCAACTTGTGCCGAGTAGCGGAAATTTTCTTAACATTTTGACGTTTTTCGCTACGCCAAGAGCAAAGAAAACCGCCAAAGCAAGCTCTACATGGCAGCAAAAAAAAACTTATGTGCGCATACCTGCATACATACATACATATGCACATGCTTACGCCACCCTTGAAGCCACAAAGCGCTTGTTGAGAGCAACCTGCGCTTATTAAAAACTTTATGATAGCTTTCCTACTTTTTCACAAACTATGCACACGTCTAAGCGGCTTTAAAATTTAATTCTTTAACTTGCTGTCGCTCTGCCTATCCATCTGTCTGCGTATCCGATTCTTTGCCAAGTTGCAGCAACTTTTTTTTCTTTCCACTTCCGACATTCGACCTGAGTTGCACTTCTCAGTCTTTTGCACAGCGAACACTCATAAACTGTGGATAATATTTGTGAATTCCGGTGAATGGCAAGCAAACGGCCGCAGACGTTAAGGCGAAAGCAGCTATGAGGGCGTATACAATGGTAGCTACACTATTTTAGTGTAGCGAAAAAGTTCTGTAATGCCTGCCGTACGTTGCATAAACAAATTAATGATGTTGCCAGTCGTTGCTTGTTTTCTTTCATGGCAACTTCTCAGGAGCAAGTGAAGAATAAGCGCCGCCGAACCGCAGAATGCAGTCTGTTTAACCACAGCCATAATGGTCTGCAGCCGTTGCTGCTTGCTTTGCACAACTCAACTAACTACTGCCTTTATTCGCTGCCTTTCTTCGGAGTCATTCACGCTTTATGTAGTTTTTTTCTGTTTCTTCTCACACCCAATACGCCTGCAAGTATGCTATAATTACTTGTTTTTTTTTTGGTGCAACNCTGCTTGCTTTGCACAACTCAACTAACTACTGCCTTTATTCGCTGCCTTTATTCGCTGCCTTTCTTCGGAGTCATTCACGCTTTATGTAGTTTTTTTCTGTTTCTTCTCACACCCAATGCGCCTGCAAGTATGCTATAATTACTTGTTTTTTTTTTGGTGCAACGAAAGCAAGAATACAAGAAAGATAATGAAACGGCAAGGCAACTTGCCACACTCATGTGGCATGCCAACTTTTCTGCTTGCTTCCGACATCGACTTCCTTTTCATGACGGCAAAATAATAAAAATACAAAAAAAACAAAATTAAATTGAAAATATCTACTTCTTTGGGCGCCTTAGCAGTGCATTGCATGAAGTGTTAAAGCAGTGATGGTAACATGGCAACAGCAGTAGCGCTTGTTTTTAATTATCTGCTTGTATTGCATGCAACACGTCAGCGCAGGACATTCACCGCAGTAAGACCACAGATGGGAAATGTCTTNAAGCAAGAATACAAGAAAGATAATGAAACGGCAAGGCAACTTGCCACACTCATGTGGCATGCCAACTTTTCTGCTTGCTTCCGACATCGACTTCCTTTTCATGACGGCAACATAATAAAAATACAAAAAAAACAAAATTAAATTGAAAATAACTACTTCTTTGGGCGCCTTAGCAGTGCATTGCATGAAGTGTTAAAGCAGTGATGGTAACATGGGAACAGCAGTAGCGCTTGTTTTTAATTATCTGCTTGCATTGCATGCAACACGTCAGCGCAGGACATTCACCGCAGTAAGACCACAGATGGGAAATGTCTCATAACGAACAGAGCAGTGTATGGCGGTGTATCTGTATTCATTTATGTATTTGCCGGCATACTTATAGGCACGAATTATTACAAATTTTATTGCTTCGAGCGTTAATTTGTTTTGCTATAATGTGGTTGGCTAGCGTAGCGTTATTTTCGATCGCAGTGGCGAGCAAAATCTACCTAGACATGTGCGGGGCAAGAACTAGTACGATTTCACCTATTTTTGACCACTTTCCTAACAATATATTTTACATTAAGCGACATCTCTCTTAAAAATATGGCAATACAACGAAATATGGCGAAAACGAATACGAAAGCAAATCTCTATATGTATGTAAAATAAAGTCCCAAATTATGTGTGAAAAGCCTTAACTTCAAAACTAATGAACGGACAGTACATTCTTTAGACCATTATCAAGGACAAAGGTTACATTTTTGCCCACTAGGTGGCGCTGAAGTCAAAATATTTTGAAAATCCGTAATTATGTTCCGATTCAATTGAAATTGGAAATTTTTTGCCCAATATACGAAGGAAAATATTTATACACAAATGGATCCGGCAGTTGGTGCTGAAATGGAGATATTCAGCAAACTACTATTTTTGGCCCGATTCAGTTGAAATTGTAAGTGTATACTCCATATATGAAGAGAAATATTTCTAAAAAAAAATGGATCTGCTGGGTGGTGCTCAAATCAGGATATTCCGAAAATTCCTATTTACGGTAGAATTCAGTTGAAATTAAAAATTGTACTCCTTATAATAATAATAATAGATTGGCGCTTACACATATGTTAGCGTTTGGCCGAGCTTCTCCTCCGATTTGTGGCGAGCGCCTGGATGTTGCCACACAAAGGTAACAGTCTCCGTAGTCATTATAGGTCGCCATTTGGAGGCCGCCGCCACCATCACCGTAAGTTGTCACCATTTGGGCCGCCCCTGTCAGCCGCTTGCAGTAATTCGTCGTGATACAGGAGCGCTGCTCTCTCCGTCACCACAAACTAGGACCGCAACAATCTAAAAAGCTTAACAGAGCAGCCCCTGTCTCTTGTATGAAATGTATATTAGCGTGGGCCGAAAATCCGCTTTTTTTTGGAATTTAGATCGGTAATAGCAAAAATATGGTTCATTATCCTCTAACTAAATCTGTATGAAATGTGAAAAATTTGTGGTCAATATCCTAGGCTCGCCCATGTCCACCAAAGTTCAAGTATTAAAATTTTTTTTTAGCTTACATCGGTTCTCTACTAAAAAGGTCCATATACCAAATTATGTTGGACTAATACTTTCGAAGATTATTGCAATTTAAAAAAAAAAAATTATTTATTAATTTTTATTTTTTGAGCATATTGAACTTTGATGGACTTGGGCGAGCCTAGGATATCGACCAAAAAATTCAAAATTTCGTACAAATTTTTTTTTAAAGCATAATGAGTTATATTTTTGCTATTACCAATCAAAAATCTTAAAAAGCGGATTTTCGGCCCACGCTTGTGTATATATCATTAAATATAATATGTCGGAAAAGGAACTGCTGAAAAAGGGAAGGCGGGTACTTTAGCTCTAAAAAAGATACGCTCGGGAATAACTGACACATGAAATTATATCACTGTGCATAAAAACAGAGTATTAACGCAACCCACTCACTTTCCCACATTCACTAGAGCCACTTGTATGTAGAATTCCCATCAAGTATAGTCCACATGTGCGCTGCTGTTTGCTGACCGCATTAACAATTCCCGAATTGAATTGCATAATTAAAATACACAAGTAATTGTCATATGCGTCTGTCGACGACGCGGTGTTTACCATGAAAATTGTTTTTTGCGGTTGCAGGAGCGCAGCCGCCTCAACAGCGCACGCTTATGATGCTGTCACGCCTGTAAGTATGCAGCACATGCAGGACAATGCCTTTAAACGCATCATCAATAAATATAAAAAAAAAGGAAAATAATTTGCATTTCAGTGCGCAGTATGCACAAGCACGCACAATTGCGTCACACACGCGCATCTGTATCGTGTGTGTGTATGTGTGTGTGTAATGCTTGCTGGCACCCAACAAGCTGCAGCTGCAGCAGCACAGGCGGACGGCATCATACCAACGACCATTAACGTTTAAACCGCGAATCAGTAAACCGAAATAAAAACGTATTACTCAACCGCGAACATTTAGTGTTTATCGTCACATTTCGAAGCCACAATCAGTGCTGAAATTAAATTCTTAAATTATGCAGCATGCTTACAGGCGTCGAAGCCGCGAAAATTAACATAAC
>NW_016169792.1:9262-16833 GCF_001687245.7 Rhagoletis zephyria
GCCTTGCTCAGGGAGATTAAGACAAAAATTACCCGGCAGTTCTGGGTGTCGTACGATCCACTTAAAACCAAAGCTCTCTCAGTAATGAGCAAAAAAGATGCCTACAAATTTACTGCAGTGTACACAGCACACTGGCCCGCTGGAGTGTATGCCGAAAGGATAGAACTGGCCTTTAAAGGTTCTGTCACAGTTGCGATCACCTAGGCTCAAAAGACAACTCGCAAGGATGAGGCTAAAGACAGTCGGCAAACCATTTCTGCAGAATATTTCAGAGTGCACTGAAATTTATTAAAGCCGCCAAATGGTAAGGTGACAATCTACTTAAACCAATCAACCAACCACGGCCCGTCAGCTAGCCAATAAGCAACTTCATATCGGCTTTGTTCAAAAGATGTGCATCTTTCCTAGCGAAAGGATAACCAGAAAGTCTAGCCTATCTGAGGCGGCCTACCTATCCCTAGTATTTACCGCAGTTTGAGTTTACCGACGATTCTTTTGTAAGCCTCGAGGACCATCAACTGAGTCCACAAAACCGTTCCGGCCCCACAAGTCAATGAGTCTTACCTTTCCGATTCCTTGGCGGACTCCTTACCCACGAACCCGCAGTGTCCTGATACCCAGCATAGTAATACCGTGTTCCTCGCTGCCAGGAATTGTATAGTGCCAAAGCACTCCTTGACGAAAATGGAGGCGATAGTCGTATTGGAAAGGGCCCTTATGGCGGCCTGGTTATGTGAAAAGATAAATATAAACGAGCTTTTTAAATACTTTTCACGGTTCAGTCTGGCACAAGTAGAGATTTCTAGTAACTCGGCCTCGAATACCGTGGACACATTGCAATAGAAAGTTTGCTGCCAGGCCCAAAAACACCCCCTCCTGCTCTGCCCTCCTTCTTTGACTCGTTTGTGTACCAGTGTATATATCAGTTTATATAGCTAGATGACACTTTCGAGACATCCTTCTATCCACCCGAACATGTTTTTCTAATAACTCAAACTTTACCTCTTTATCATTCCTCAGACAAGCACGTTTGTTTCTTGTATTTAATTTCCAAACACAGTGCCAAATGCAAAAGTAACAGCCAAAAAGTATGCAACAATATGACAGCTGCGCGTAACAGACTTTTCAAAAGTTAAGACTATAGTTCAAAGCAAAAAAGCACTTCACTGAAGTCGAACACTTGTTCCCATTGCATGCAGAAGCAGTCTGGAAAATATTCTAACGTATGTTTGTAGGTACATCACACATACGACTACTGTATATACATTTGTTTATGCAGCTGTAAATATTCTAATACATGCATACATTTGGGCGTTAAGTTGAAGTGCAGCAGCTCTTCAGCCAGCCAGAGAGGCCAAAAGGTGGCCTGCTGTAGTAGAGACATGCAAGGATATTTCAAGAATTATTTTCCTCCAAACAGTTCCCTAAGGTTTATATATTTATAATTTTTAATTAATTTCGCAATTACACCAAGAAAAAACCACAAATTTAGTTGGTTTGATTTCCCTACTAGTAATCGGCTATGGGGTTTCGAACGGAAATTCTGAGCACTGCATATACGTACATATATATATACATGAATTTTCTTCACAACAAAAAAAAAATATTTCCCTATTCGTTTGGTATGTCAATGACCTCTCAGTTGGCAGCATCCTAATGATGCTGTTGATGAGCACGAACCGAACGATTTAATAAATTATTTATTTGTATTTGTTATGCTGGTGAATATCTGAATATAAATATGAATTCATTAATAGCAAATAAACGGTTTATACCGCTATCATTAATATTATGCAAGTCAGCCGCTTGCACTAGGGTATTCCTAGACTCAGAATTTATGCTGAGATTGCCAAATCGGGCGCCAATTTTTTTTTCATGCTCGAAAAATTTTTTCATCTAGAAATCGAAAGTGTCATCTAACTCATACCGAGGATCAGCCAGCCTAAAGCCCTGCATCCCAGTCACGAACAGAGTAATTTAGATACCGAGCGATCTCAGCAGCTCCATAGGTTGCTCGGGCTGACATTTTTCTTTTTTCCATCCAACTCAAACCATCGAATGAAGTTGACAGGAGTTATTAATTTCAAATAAATTCTTCAATATCCTTAAGAAATCAAAAGTGCGTATTTTTCTTCATCACAACTCCTTAACGAAAGTCGGCAAGAGTTGTCGTCATTTTATAGCAGTGAACCTTTTTACATAGGTACATTATTAATAGAGCACGTATTTGAAATTTTGGTAACCATATTTGCGACACCCTAACATGGAGATGTAGATACATAGGTAAACCTTCAACATTTTACAATCTACTGAAGCGACAAAACTTTGGGGAATCAACAAATGGACAAAGTATTCAGACACAGCTGCAGCATGAAAATGGAGAATGAAACAAGACATGACAGGACAGGCATTGGACGGCGGCACAGCACAAAATAGAATTGCGATAGGACATGGCCAGCATGACATCGAACAACCTTAATGACATTGAACACAACGAGAATAGTTAAACAACTCAATGAGCAGATAGAACAAGACAGCAAATACAGCGACACTCGTATAATAGAAGAAGAGATAGAGGCAAATGAAATGTTGAATATAATATAAATTATTAAATATGTAAGAGGATGAATGGCTAAGAGAATAAGACAACTAACTGCAGAACTCGAGCAACTCAAACAGAATTTATTGAATGCAATCAAGATGATATTGGTTGACATGTAATGCAAGTAAATACATACGTTTATACATTGATCGTGTAGGAATAAAATACAATAAAGTACATGCATTCATGAAATGTGTCTGAAGAGCTGGCGACATCATTTTTTCATATGAAAGGTACATACACACGTACATATATTTCTAGGAAGTTAACCTTAAACAGCTTGAAGGACTTTAGCGAAGGTAGCGTAGAAGTTTGATAAGTGCATTTATACATACATATATGAGTACGATATAAGTAAATATGCGGTCGCAAGTCATAACCGCTTAAGTCGGAAAACTTCAATTCGACTAAAAACGTTTTAGACATCGTAATGGTAGCTTTTCGAAGATGCATATCAAAATATTTTCGTTATAAAACTTTTTAAATATTTAGCCACATCTAACTATATATGTACATATGTATGTAATTCGATTTTTTTCGTAACTCGACTCAGGCGGTTATGGTTTGTGACCACAGCAAATATGTTCTTACAAACCCACCTTATATTTGTTATCACATCAATGGATACATATGCATCTTTCATTACAAACCTGTTGAACTGACAGGTGGCCATTGCGCCCGCATTGGAAGAAATTCCAATGAATTATTTTACACAAACCTTCTCTGATGTCCTTCTGTTCAATTTATTTTTACTTCATTTAATCCCTCGTTGATGAAAAGATATAAATAATTTATATTTGAAGCAATAAGCTTGGAGAATGCTGTATGCATGCAGGATGCATATTATGATTGAAGTACATGCAAGGATATGAAAGGATATAATAATAAAGCTATGAAATTNCATGTATATTTGAAGGATATTGGATAGCTTAAATGCTTACTTGATACACTGGTGGCTTACTGGCTTAAAGAGGTATCGGATTAGGTGAATTGTTGACCGAAGTTGATATATTGGGAACCTATTGGAAATTATGTGTACATTTTCGAGGAAAAAGCATTTCGAGGGCTTATATTCATACAACCTATCTGCACTTATCATAAAAGTTACTTTCTTCTGTTATAATTTGAACTTTGCCAGTGAGCAAAGTGTTTTGTATCCGAGTGATTACAAAACATTGAAAGGAATTGGTAATTCTACAAAGGATCACATCGAGACTATTATTGGCCTATGTGAGAGGAGGGTTCTGCTCTTCTAATTTTTTTACTTTAAAGCAGGGCTTCGGAGCGGAGCGGAGCGGAGCAAAGGAGCAAGGACCTAAAGAGCAAAGGATTTTAACTGGAGCGAAGCTGGAGCAAAGAGCAAAAAAAATTCATTTGCTCCTTGACTCCTTAAAGAAAAATCGTCCATATTTTGTTGTTATTTTGTTTATTTCGTATTTATTTTTAAATATTTTTATTGTTGTTTTTCCCCAAAATTTTTCAATAATAACGTCCATAAGCTTCGGTTAATAAATGTACTTAAATTATATTTTTGTTTGTCACTGAAAACGACCGTGTTAAATAAATTTCCATATATAATTAACTTGGCAGTTCATTAAATTTTCTTTTGTATGCAGAAGTGTTCCTAGGGCATCTAGATGCATTTCTGCATCAAAAAGAAAATTTTCAAAAAAATTTCGCCTAAATTAATAAATAAATAAAAATAAAAAATCTATTGTGAGCGGGAGTGGAGCAAGAGCGGAGCTCGAAGCGAAATAAAATACCGGAGCGGAGCTAGAGCGAAACGAAGGAAAAAAAACCGGAAACCCTGCTTTAAAGCATTCTCTTTGGTTGTAATGTAATGTCTTTGTGGCGAAACACAAAGGATTTTAAATAGTTTATAAAAAAAAGAATTTTCTACGTAGCACTACGGTTTTGTGGATATAATAACGATACATATAATTAACGATCATGTCGAAAAAATTTTCGAACCCGTATTTAGAATGCCCTCAAATGTTCAACTCATCCATAAATATCTATTTTTATATGAACTAACTCAAAATTGTATGTGGAAGCCAATTCCAATTTTAGGTGGACACCGATTGCACATACCAATTTCAGAATATATATATACATATTTTTCTTTACATAGTACTTATCATGTATATTGTAAACATCTGCCACCATTTAATAGCTTGCAATCCGGTATGTTGTAAAACACAAGCAAAGCCATTTGAAAGCTAACATAACTCAACTTTTATTTATGTATGTTGCTTATTTATTTATTGTTGTTGTCAACTTCATGACAGCTGATAGCCAATAGCAGCGAATAGAACATAAAACTCACAAAATAAGCCACAACTGAACGCACATACATACATAAATATGTAGAGGTAGAACAGAAAAAGGAAATATAGAAATTTGTACAACAAATAAAAAAAAGTTACGTGTACTAAAATGATTTAATGGCGAACGCATGTTGTCACATATCCTGAGGGTGTTGAGTATGCTTACATGCATATATAGTTGTTTATAGGTGTTCATATGGCATGCCATTACCGATATATCCTAACTACTATGTACACAGGTTATTAATCGACAGCCAATTTGAAATGTTACGACTGCCAAGCGGTAACAATGTACCCACCACCACCAACCACAACCGCAACTATGTACAACCACAAACTGACCCAGTGAATTGCCTCAAATTTAACCGCAAATCTTGCGACTGCCATCGTCGTTCATGTTCGTAGATAGATGTTGGTTGCTGTCGTAAATGCTTATGCTCTCATTTCCTTAGAAATTTTACTGGTGCACTTTGTGAACTCCCTTGTCGGGTTGCAAGTGAAAAAGCGGAGCTAGGCAGGCAGTGCATACACTGCAAATGTTAGGCAAGAGCACTTTAGAAAATTGCACGCAAAAAATAAATTCATAGAATAGTATGTAGTAAAAAAGCGGCAAAATGCTGTTAAAAAGAGGCAAACGGAAACGACGGCGGACAAATGTTAAATGGCAGCGCTGTGCATATTTGCGCCCACAGGGCTTTCGCTGCACAGTGTTACAGCCGCATACATTTTTTGGAAAAAATTAAAAGGAATCGGCGTAGAATCTCAATTTTCCATATGCAACAATAATGGATCTGCCAAACCTCAAACCGACTTAAAAATACCATAGAAAATGCACCGATGAATATATGAATTCGAAATTTTGTACATATGTATATTTTCAATGACGTTATGTATGAATCCTAAAAAATTGGGCGTGGTCGGTGTATTTCAAAGCTTACCACCCATAAATACCTAGCCTCAAAAACGCCTTAAAAATACCATAAATGCCATCGTTACTATATAAGGTTACGTTAAAAGTAGCAGATATGAGCCAGAAATCGATAGAAAATATTCCGGTCTTTCATTTTTGTATAACAAGAAGGCGAAGGACGCCGAAGGAAACATGGTTTTTGTCCGTCAAATATGTCAAAGTGAGCATTTATAAAGTGTAATTTTTGTCTGCTTACATTTATTAAAATATTTTATTGATTGCCTTAATTTTTTATCTAGTAAATGCTATGTTTTCATACGAACCTCAAAATAAAACTATAAAATCAAATGGTATAAGAAAAACACATTGTTTAAATGAAAGAAAATCTCAATCAATTTTAGATGAATTAAATTCTTCTGCATTTTGTATAAAACTGCCAATTTCGTACAAAGTTACAATTCATTTTTTTTACTCAAATATCCCTTTGTTAGGCTAAACCATTCAAATATAAAATTCAAATTCAAATTCAAAAAATGTTTAATTTTTCCGCCGAAATACTACCCCACTGTACGCTGAACGAGTATGAGCACTCGTATGGGTACATCGTCGCTTCTCGCTTTTGACCGTTATACATTACGGAAATTTATTTTCCTCAACCGACACTCTGCGGCTGTGGTTCATATTTAGGCTTTGTTGTTACTATTACTATTCTAAATATGCAGTAGTAGGTCGAGTCGCTGAGGCGCAGCAGGCGAAATGGGGTCTCTTTATATGGCACGAAGGATGTGTGAACAATTGCAACATATCCTGAAGGCGGATATTACAGTAGCGCATAGGGAGTTGCAAGCAAGAAAATATGAGAGCGTGTATGTTTGTGTGGCTGCATTGTGACGGCAAAGGTTTACATATATACGAAGATACATACACACTGGTATAAAGCGTGCAAATGAACTCCTTTCACATAAATAAATACATACATATTTGCATATGCAGCGGCTGCGTAAGAAGGTTACATTGATCTAGCATTTAATTTCAATTAGTTTTATGCAATTTCTTACCTCTGAAGCTTTGTAGTTGATTTTTCGCTATTTTATACACCAATTCATACACATACTTTGATCTAATTATTATTATTTTTTTTTTTTTGTAATACAAGGATCATGTTTGAATAACTCATAACTGCTTTAAATTGAAGGCAGCTTTAAAAAAAAAACCAATCGCATTTATGGTGTGACTTTATAGTACATTTGGCTGAGTTCAAAAGAGACGCAATATCGAAATATCGGCAAATAAATCAAATCATAAAACAGGACGTTCTTCAACCAAATTCTGAAATAGGGCGTTGTTGAAAAATTTTCTGAGATAAGGCGTTTTCGAACTGGCTGTCGAGGTGGGTCGATCTTCCACTCAGCCATCGATTTATTATGCGAGATCTGAAGATAGTGATCGGCCTCGCAGTTTAAAAATTATTTCGTTTTAAAAATGCTAATTCTAGAAAGTACTTAGTTATCGTTTTGTTATAAATTTTTAGTTCCGCAGATAGAAAAATATTAATAATTTTTTGTTAATGAAGTTTCGATAATAAGTACGAAACTCGCCCTGGTTGGGCTGTTATTGCTGAAGCCAATGAAATTCTTGAAATGAATTAAGGTTCAGAATTTAGCTCGATGCCAAAAGCAACTCTGAAGGTATTGGCCCAATGCAGGCTTGCTTTGCTTGCCTCGCTTTGAGA
>NW_016169793.1:0-16831 GCF_001687245.7 Rhagoletis zephyria
TTAAAACTTTTTTTTAGTTATATTTATATTATTATATATTTCAATATTAGTTAATTTTGCAATTTTCGGCTAGACAATATTTGCCCATCTTTAAATACATAATGTGGCTGTCAATTATAAATTGAATTACAAGCTTTACATTAAAAAATTGGAACCAATATAATTTCTTTAAACTGAAATTTACCTTTTTCTAGTTAAAAATTGCACACAAAAACAAAGTAAAGCATGAATGTTTACATAAATTTATATATAGAAAAAATACCAAATCAAATGAGCGATCTGTTATGTAATACATAAAACTTATTATCTGAAATAAAAGATTCAATTTTTAAAGTATTCATTATGGACTGTCGCCAATAACATAGTGCTTAAAAAAAAAAAAACAAAAACAGATACACCTTTCACTGTCGCACCGTGTAATTAGCTATTTTTAGAAAATGTCTTCAAGCGGGTCAAAAATACGCAAAACAATGATCATCCGGCTGTAGCACACGGTCTGTCAGCAACCAAACTGCTCCCTCTATGCCAAAGAAAATTTGTTTAATGTTCTTTGAAGTGAAGTAAACGATCTCATTGTCTTCTGCAGTTAAGTTGCGATGGTAGTCGCAACGCACAATTGCACCAAACTTAGGCACTGCATAGAAGAGTGCTCCCGTACGGCTATCTACCATCATTCCCTTGCTGGGGCCCAACAAGCTGCCTAGCAGCTCTAGCTCAATAGTATTCGATTTGTCGTTCACCTCCACCACCTCTTCATGTTGCGTTTGCTGTTCGGTGAATTCTTTTGCGATTTTATTTGAATTTAGTTTGAGAGCGTTATTCAACTTCTTCTTCAGTTGTGAATTTGGTGTTGCATATAACTTGCCATCCGCATCGGCGAAAAGTAGTTCACGTTGCTGACCGAATGCGATGTCAATTGGTTTAATTGGAAATGGTGTCTCGATGATGCCTTGGAACTTCCGACTATTTAGCGCGCGTCGCTGCCACTTCTGTTCAATTATGTCGTAGGCGAGTATGTGTGCGTCATCTGGACGTAGAAAGTAGACATATTTTTCAACCTTGCAAAGTTCAGGAGGGGGACCCAATTTGATAACCAAATTTTCTGCATCCTTTGGTGTTAAGTAGCGACCGCAATCAATTCGCAATACCTGTGTAGGACGAGCCAAAAATTAATTACATTAAGTTTAATTTATATTACCTTAAACCAGGTTCAAAATCTCGTCATTCGATATCGAACGTAACTCGAATCATTGTTGGGCAAGTTTTCAATTGTAAGGACAATTAATTGTTAATTGTGATATTCTGCAGTTAACATTTAACAAATTTTTAATTGGTTGCCGTATTTTTTATTTTATTTGTAAGCAGGTTAATTGTTATCAAAAAAGTAATTGCAATTAAATTAATTGCCGTGTGCAATTAAAAGTTTGAATGCAATTAATTTGATTGCATTTATTTTCTTAATCAATTAACAAGATGATTGACAAATTAATTGATTAACGCCCAACACTGACTCGAATCGAAATTTGATGGTAAGATAACAGCATTCGATAGCGAGTGCAATTTGCATTGTGGATAAAACAACTGTCACTTTGTAATCTCTCGTTTACGAATACCGCGATTCAGGCCCAGGTTACGAGGCTAAAATACTCAATTTTCACACGATTGGATTTTAGTATTAGCTCCAGAAAAGCTAATATTCATGTACATAGTTAAAGACCAATGACCACAGCGAAATATTTATGTTATGTGACAACATCACGACGAACACGACAAATTAGAGGAGAAGCTAGCTACGAAATGTAAACATTATTTAAAAACTACAACTTCTGGTTCCCATACAATGGCCATAGACAGGCTAGGCTCTTCGGTTAGAACGGTTATTATTCAATTAAAAATGTTTTATCCAAGAGTCAGAATGCTGGCTCCGTCTTGAGGACGAGGAAACTTCCGAACACATTCTTTGTGTCATATATATGTATATAATAGTCAACCCCTTAGTAATAAGGATTTCGACTACGAAAACGCCTTAGGATTAATTAGGGAAGCGAGGCTGTCTTGGACATACTGGGTTAGGAACTCTCTTTAAAGCAGTGTTGCTCAGAGAGAGCTTCTTGTTTTAAGCATCACTGCTTTAAAGGTACAAAAGACCTTTCAGGTCGCAGTGTCCCTTATTCTGACATACCCGTGCTTTTATTTGTCTATCTGTCTTACACCCTTTTCAGTTTGCTTTTAAAAAAGCTCGGTGTGCTTTCTTGGAGATCGAGAGAACTTTCGAACAGCAATCATTGGCTCTAATCCAATAGTTTTCGTGTAAAATCCTGTAAAAATGTCAAACAGCAAAATTACTCTCCGAAATGAGCGTAAAAAGTGAGTAACAACAAAAAGTACAGGAACAAATAAAAAGCAATTTTCTTGTAAAAACGTCAACCAGTGATCGATTGACACCTTTTATGCTTTTACCAGAAGAAAAAGTTCGGGTAAAATCTTGCGACTTCATTCTGTACACAACTCTCTGAAAATCGTTCTCATTTACAGGATTACCTGTAAGTTCATGTAGTACTGGATCAGAGCTATTTTGTGGTCTCAATTGATTTTTTCTCTCTTAATTTCTGAGCAGATAAACTTTGAACGCACTAAAGTGTAGGAGCAGCAGCATGTTAGAACTGTCAGGGAAATTGGGCATTGATTCGTAGGAAAATATTTTAATCGAATTTCCTACGTTCTCACAACATTTTTGTTGTTTGAAAAATAATCACTTAATTAAGGCCAAATATTTGTTTTTTTGTTGTGTCAAATTTCTTTTAAAACAAAATCTAAAAATTAAAAGAAAATGAAATTAAAAAAGAAAAAAAAGTTAAAAAATTAAATTAAATGAGATCCTAAAAATTAAAAGAAATTAAAAATATATATTTCTTTTTAAAATAACGAAATCTAAAACCCAAAAGAAAAATAAATTGAAAAAATAAGAAATAATAAAAAAATAGAAAAAATAATAATAAAAAGATAGAAAAAAATAAAAAGTGTTTATAATTAATCAACTTAAAAAAATACATTCTTCTTTTAATACAATAAGTTCATACAAAAAAATAAAAAAGTAAAGTAAACTAAGTTCCTAAAAATTGTTTTACATTGAAAAATATAATTTTTTTTAAGATAATGAAATCTAATAATTAATAGAAAGTTATATTAAAAAAATATACATATATGTATATGTATATACATTAGGGCGGGTACATTTTTTTTCGACATCGTTCCTAGCAGATTCGGCTTGTACATAAAATTCTAAGAAAAAAGTCCTTTAGACCAGAGCTGCTCACTCCATAAGCACTTGTAGCACATTTGTTTTTGTTTTACCCTGAAGTATAGGCACATATACAAATTTACACTTTAAATATAAAAAAAAAATTCTCGCCCTCCCGTATTCATTATACATATATATATATATGTATATATCAGATATACTGAGCTCCCATATGTCCTGGCATATAAACACAATTCATACGAAAGTGCGTTAGTTTCATATGGAAGGGCAAAGCAAACGTCCTCACATATGAAACTCAGGCACTCCAGTAAAATGTACAAATTTACACAAACAATTATAGAATGAAAAAATAATAAAAAATATGTTCGCCCCAAGGTACATTGAACAGGTAGTATCAGTAGAGCAGCTGATTTGATTTATTTTCAAATTATTTGGTCTCGAAAATGTCAAATATTTTTAATTTTTTCTTACAAAAATTCTGAATTGTTAAAATCCATTTGCACGTGAAACCTTTTTCCATACAAAACAAGCGATTGAATAGCAGCTTTTGGAACGTTCGCCCAACTCAGCAGCACGACCGCTGATTACTGGGCCTTGCAAAGGATGGATCAATGCTTCGAGAAGCAAACAAATTTACTAGGAAAGAAAGTTGCATCAATTTTTATTTTTTCCAATTTCAATTTTTTATTTTTTATAATTTTTTGTATTTCACATGGCACGCTTTGATTTAGAAGAAAAAATTCAGAACAGTTTTTGACACTTTCGATACCAGAAGCAACAACAAAATACACGCAAATGTTGTTTTTGCTCTACTGATACTACCTGTTTAATGTGCCTTGGTACGCCCTAAAAAAAATTTGTATTATAAATTGATTTAATATTCGTGTATACTGAAAGTGAACACGAAATTTATTAAAAAACAAAACACATGGCGTTCATTAAAGTGTGGAAGCGCGAGATTTTTTTGCAAAGGTTTTCAGAGCAAAGCATATAGTGTATGTTGTGCTTTGTAATTATTAAACGAATGACGGGATATTACTTGCAACGCCATTTTTGTAACTTCCCGCAAAAACTTTTTGGAAAACTTCAAAGGGGATATAGAAAATGATTGATTTCCAATCTAAATTCAATATATGGGTGCATCACCTCACGTAATGTTGATAGGATTGCAGACATTTTTATAACGTCGGATTCCAGAAAAAGAGATTTCGCGATTTTGAGGGAAAATATCAACAAATGACCGGCAAACTTCGCGCAAGAAAAAAAAAGAAATTATAAATTATAGTTGGAGAAACTCCAAACCCTCATTAAATTTTATTGCATATTGCTTCAATGGTGCTATCATTTATTAACGCTTTAACGTGGAACATTTATAAGCGAGCAGTGTCCCAAGGAAAATGTTAAATTTGTGCTTGCAATATGATGTAAATATGTGCAAGGATTCCTTCCGCTAAATTTTGGAACTTTTCAGCCACTAGGTCGCTATCATTTCTTAACGCACTGTATTATTCCACATATATGTACTGTAATACTCCCATTGTTAACAAGTTTCATTCACTAATCGTACAATAAAAAAATTAACTTGTACTTTTTGCTTCATTTAAATAAATAAAAAAAATCTCAGTGTACACATAAATTTTCTACATAGATGTGTTGTGATTTCACTTCAATATAAAAGTTTTGAGCAGCCCTGCTTTATTATTATTGCACAAACTTATACGTACATACATACATATGTAGTATGTACATATGTATGTCGTTGGAGGCGTTTTTAAAAAGCTCCTTCAATTATAAATCCCCCCTCTCTCTCTCACTCACCTCAGCATCGTTCCGAATTAAGTCATAAACCAACAACTTTGGTGGACACATATTCGCGTTTTCCGACTCCATTTCCTCCCATCCGGCATCCAACACCCACAGTCGCCCCAAATTATCCACTTGCGTCCAAATAGCCTTCTGTATTAAATCACAATCACTTCTGTTACCATTAGCGTGCGCATATATGTGTGGATAAATCGTACTTTGTAGCGGCACATATCTTTCAGGCCATTTGGTTGCGATCAACGTCGGAAATAGTTCGCTATCGACGCTAATACAAAGGAATACACGCAAATAATGCAGCGAAAGATGGCGCACGCGATAGGATTCAGTCAGGCCAGTCTGTGCTAAGTGCCAGGCTATGCTCGTATGGATTTGTGACGCCATTATCGTAACACCAATCAGAGTGATAATTATAGTGGAATATGCAAGTTTGCTATTTATTTGTGTTGATGACATTTTCGTGTTCCGTAGATTTGAAGGTGGTAACGTCCGAATGGTTTATGGAGAGCTTTTCAGCTCTTTACGTTAGAAGGGAGTTTGCAACTAAATGCAATTGAATTGACCTCCACACTGTCGGGCTGTGGCTCAAAATATTTCGCTTCATGCACGTTCTAAGCGCTGTGTGAGTGAGCTGAGCTGCTTTGTTTTCAATCGTTTATGAAAAAGTGGAAATTGGTATTCGATTGCAAGTGTCCAAAATTATGCTGAGCTCGGCAAAGGTATTCTATATCAAATGGTCAATTGCTTGGTTCGCGGCAAACCGGCGCAACAATGCTTGTGAGTGAGTTGTGCAATGCCAACGCTTGCCGCTAGCAAAAAAAAATTCAGTGAATACATATCGCTCATTTAATAAAAGACTGTCGCAAGTCAAAAACACATAATTTTTGAGTTATCTGGTCTATCACTGCATTCATCGTAGTCCGTGAAATTTACCAATCTGAATTGTAACGAACAAATGTACCTATAATATTTACATATATGCTATGAAAAAGGCGGCCGCTGTGGTGTAGTGGGTAGCAGTGCGCGCTACCATTCCGCAGGGTCTGGGTTCAAACGCGGTTCAACCCAACATCAAAAAATAAAAAACAAAAAATAAATGTTTTTTCTAAAGCGGTCGCCCCTCGGCAGGCAATAGCAAACCTCTGCGTGTATTTCTGCCTTGAAAAACCACTTGTCATAAAAACGCAATGTGACAACATCAATGCGCACGCCACAAATCGGAGGAGAAGCTCCTGTTGGGGGAAAAACCGTGAAGTTTTATGTAAAGTTAAATCTCGGAAGGCACCGTTTCACAAAGTTAATGCGCAGACGATCTTCTTGTTCTATTACCCTGAGTTGAGTGTGGAAGAGTGTATAAGCTTCTTGTCATCTACATTGGCCCCTGAGAAGAGTCTTGATTACAATGTGTAGGGGAGGGGAAGGTCAAGAAGCATCTCGACATCCGCGGTTGGTGTTGTTCTCATCGCGCCAGTGATGCCCAGGCAGGCCAGTTTATGTAGCCTACTGAGCCTGGACTGCGTGGACTTCACTTCCACCAGACGGGTTCAGCAGTAAGAATGGGTTTGGAGATGGCATTATACATTATCCTTGCCAGTTTAGGTCTGATGACCTGCTTCCATCCCATTAGTTTCCAGCAGGTCAAAAGAGCTTGTCATCAAGCATAACTCCTAGATATATGACCCCTTTGGAGAAGTTCATCATTTCTCCTTGAAATAATGGTTCTGGTAATTTTTCCCTTTTCCTGGAGAAAATGACTATGCTAGTCTCCTTGGGGTTTGTTACTGCACCAATTGGCGACTATGTTCATAGCATTCTGTAGGAAGTTGGGGATAGTGTCTTCGAACCTACCTCACATTAGGAAGACAGTGTCATCTGCATACGCCCTGAACGACGAAGCCATTTTAACTAAGAAGGCAGAGTAGTTCGTCTTCTATGATCGATCGTAGCAGAAGGGAGATCACTCCCTGCTGGGGGCAACTTTCCGTTGCTAAGAATTTGACTCTTTTCTGTCCATCAACCCGTTTCCGCCGGACGCAAAGGTCTATTAGCGAGTGTTCCGTGTTATCGAAAGCGCCCTCCAAGTCCACGTCCGTCACCTCCTCGACCTTCGATTTGCCTTGTTAGACATCGAAGAGCGTGAATTGTAGATCTTTCCGGAAGATAGGCAAATTGGTATCTATGCAAAGGGTTCCCGGTAAAGAAACTATCACTGGTATGCTTTTCTAGGATGCTTTTCAATGTTTTAAGTAGAAAATACATTCGAATAATGGGTCGGTATAACTTTGGTTGATCTGCTGGTTTTTCCCCCAACTTTGGGTTGTAGCGGACCGTCACTTCCTGTAGTGGAAGGGACCTCCACACAAAACATGCTCTGAAAAAGGGTAGCAAGCCGAGTGAAGTGTAAGGTGCTGGTAAGACATTATTACGTGCTCCTATTTCCTACGGGGTTCGTACATATACATATATGTATATACATATGTATGCACGTACATAATTTTCCCTGTGATAACTGAATGTGTCATCATAGCCAGCTTTTGCTTGTTTGTTTATCACCTCGCAGCGAACGCGGTAATTAAATCTTATCGGTTAACCTTTTTGTAGCCAAAATTTGTTACTTATACATATCGTGTCTAGGGACGCAATACCTCGCATACACCAGATTAAATACCATATGAATGCCCTGATTGCCAAATCGATTAACTCCAATTTTTGACACATCTTAAATTTAAGTTTAAAGCATTTGGTTTAGTCATAAGTTATTATATTTATAATAACTTTACACAATATTCATACAGATAATATTTATAATAATATCATAAATGGAATTTTAACACATTGGCTGCCAAGTGAATTTGGCGAAAAAATCGTCACCGGTGCCCAAGCAGTTTTTTATATAGTTAAAATTTACCTCAGAGTTTTTATCATAAAACAGACAAAAACCATCATGAGCTATGAAAATTGAGCCAAAAATGAATTGAGAATAAGTAGCAGACTATTCTGAAAATATAAAAAATTTCAGTGGAGTGTCGCACGAAAGCGAATGACAAGGTCGAATGTAAAACAAACCCTGCCGTACGCTTTCCTGCGACGTGCCACGTGGTAGTCAAAGTGTTAAAAAATATCGTACATTATTTAATCGCATCTCTCAACTTTTTGTTAATGGAGTTACCCGTTTTGGCAAGTGAAGCACTCATATATAAGACATTATTTACTTTTAACTTTATGGAGTAGGCTGCTATTGAGTCGAATTAATACTTGTCGTATGCGAGGTATTGCGTGCCAAACGTCGATATATGCGCAGAAATAATATTTTTCATAATTTTCTTTCTAACTAGAGGTTATAAGTAGTAGAGAAGTAAAAACAAATAGGGTTGAGCTGAAGGCATATGCAACAGGCATATGCAACAGAGCCCAATAGAGGAATAACAACATTTACCAGTATTTTGTTGTTGCATAGCTTCTAAACCGTCAAAAAATATCATAGTGGACTACGTGAAATATAAACAAAAATTTAAACTAAAAAATGTCGTTGTAAATTTGTTTGCACTAACTCATTCTTTGCAATGGACTATGATCAGCGTTTGTCCTCCTGAGTATAGCGAACGTTCCAAAGATTGGTTTTCAATCGCTTTTTTTGAAGTTGCCATGCAAATACGTTTTGAAAATTAAGAATTTTTGAGAAAAAAGTTACAATGTTTGACAGAAACAAAATACTACTACTTGTTCAACATGCCTTGGGTTGAACCGTACACCGATCGTAGTAGATTTGCTCTTTAGAATTCTGCGCTAATTTGCTTAACATGAAATTTGCTTTTAAAATAAAATAAGGAAATGATGTAACTTCAATCTTTGCTCTTGCTACGTAAGAGTTAAAGAGGTTCTATAAATTGTTTATGGATCTCCGCAAGGGTTAAGCTTTTGCAATAAAAGCAAAATATCACAAACTGTATACACAAATGATGCCTAAAATTGTCAAATGATTAATAAGCCTTCTTTCCAACCATACACTTCCTTTCAGAGTGAAGTTATCTATGAAATTGGAAGCTAAAATTCAATATCAGTTCAAATATTTTCTGACGTATCCACATACAAACGGTGTTTGTTCTGTATTGAGGTGTAATTGGTAACAACACAAAATTCACCCGCCAGTTACTGTTCACGATTGCTAACAAAATAACGTGTTTGCGCGTTTCTCATACGAAAAAAATTAGCACAGTTATAACCTCGTTAATCATCGACACCTACATACATAAGTATTTATTATCAACGAACGAACCTATTAGAAAAATAATAATATTTTTAGTGCTTCACTCAAACACTGAGGATAACAGTCTGCCTTTTAGAAGAAATTAAATAACTTAGAGTGAGCTAATTGTCGAAAACAAAACAAAATCAGTCAAGATGTGCGGCGCTTTGTGGGAGTGTATCAAATGTCCCGGAAAGGTTGTGTGTTGGTAAGCAAAATAGAATTTAAATCAAAGAAATCGTTATACATATACAAGCATGCATATTTTACATACCAACCCTGTAAACCATTTTTTTCAGAGTATTCTGAATTGTAGAGAAATTTTTGAGGAATCCGTGAAGATCTCAACCGATTTTTTGTCGAATTTTCGAAAAAGAAATAAACTGTGCACACTTCGATCCTTTTACGAAATTTCGGAAGAAAATCGGTAAAGAAATCAAAATAATGCTGCTATGTGAAGAATTTCTTGCAGAATTTTTCAGAATTTTCCTTATTTTTCGTACATAAATTTCTTTACGAGTTCGTGTCAACCACTTCATATAATTTTCTTTGAATATTCGTAAAATGCAATCTTTAGCTTAAAATAAAATTTGAAAACTATTTCCAAACTAAAATTAGGTTTACTGCAAATTATAGGGAGCGACAGAGTCATCCAAATAATATCAGAATTTTAATAAACCTAAGCAGATAGAGAAATAAAATTTTTATACTTACATATTGTCGCTTGGCGCGCAATGCCTCCTACACGTCAAATGCAATACCAAGAATAACGTAGTCTGTAAATTAAAAAAAAAAAAAACAAAAAAAAACGTATTTTCTTCAAAACATTTAAATGGATTTCGAACTGAACTTACCAAGTGTGAGCTTCTACTAGTCAACAATTGAGATGGGCTAACCAAAATTAATTGTTTTCTGTGCCAGCTCATACGTGGTATTGCATTTGACGGATACGAGGTATTGCGCGCCAAGCGACGATATGTGCGGTCTACTCTCCATTTAAAGAACCGTATGGCCAAAATATATGCAAGTACATCTCTGTGTTCATATGGAATAGTAGCTTATGCCGAAAGGCTGGCTTTCGTATAATGCGGCATTCGCAGCATACGATTGCGAGCCGTTGAAGAACTTTTGGAAAATAAACTCTCTCTAGCCCATAGTTACAGTGATTCGATAGAAAACGCTTTTATAAAAGGAAAAAATTTAGTCTATCTACATATGTACATATGTACATACATATGTGGGTGATTCACTACAAATTGTAATTTTTCCAAATCTAAAATTTTAAAATTAGTTGAAAATTGTTGTCGGACCTTTTACTACAACCCTTATCTAGTGTTCCCAGGCAATTGTGCATTTACTGTACTCTGCTGCCACAGCACTGACTTTAAAAGTCGAAAATAATACGTACATATGTATATCTATTAATTTTAATGAAGACGACTTGTATTTTCATGTATAAAATACTTTTATTTATTCAACGACATTAAAATTAGTAGTGTTCTACTCCGAGTTACCACCAAGTGAAGAAAAGGTGGTTAAATAAAAATTCAATTCATTCATTCATTCATTCATTCATTCATTCATTAGTAGTGTTCTACTCCGAGTTACCACCAAGTGAAGAAAAGGTGGTTAAATAAAAATTCAATTCATTCATTCATTCATTCATTCATTCATTCATTAGTAGTGTTCTACTCCGAGTTACCACCAAGTGAAGAAAAGGTGGTTAAATAAAAATTCAATTCATTCACATTTTATTCGGTGGGTCTAAATTTCAGACATTAACCTAACAGCGCGCCGAACCTGAACTATTAAACATCTGTTAATTCAAGATTCACCGGAATCGTCACTCTACAATATTCAATAGCGCGTGACGTCTTGGAAAACGAAAAATGGCGACGGTACAACGAAATTAAAATGTCTCTAATATATGTATGTTTAATATAACTAGGGGGCAAGACTTTAAAGGCTACTCCGTAAAGTAATTGCCATAAAAATAAAAAATTAACTGCATAATCGGACGAGAATGACGGCGGAAATGCTACAATTTACGATAAGGACATGCCTTGGTATTGACATTTTGACTAGTTTTTTAATCTTGAATCGAATGTAGGGTGACCAGATGAGAGAACAAGTTCCCTCTCCCCTCCACGACAAGACACACAATCGCATCTTTGTAGTTCATGGTTATTAAAAAAGCCGAAATTCGAGATTTTTCAAGCGTTTGTTAAACATTCTGCTTTTGAGCGTAGTATTAAGTATTTGACAATAATGATCACAACATAAACAATAAATTTAATAAGTACCTTCGCTTCTATTTTACTGTATATCTACTACACAATGACACTTCCGAAATAAGGTTAGGATGGCTACTTATCTATACAATCTCCGTTCGACGTCCCCAGTGTGAACTAGCGCATACTTACGCGGGAACCTTAGAGTACAACTCCACAACAAGCTTTTCAGGCGTTCGTCGCTTTTCAGGAAGCACTCCATTCAGCTATGAGTTGACTAATACAGCTCGAGGCCGCAACGCCTAAAAAACCTGCTATGGAGCTTCAGCTTTAACTTCTATATAAGTGTTTCCATGATGACGGACGTTACATTCGTACGACTTTCGAGTCAAGTATGAAGTCACTTACAAAAAAAAAAAGTTGCCATTGTCTAGCATTTATACCGTCCTTTGGTTGACAAAAAATTAGGTGCGCTTGGAACTCGAGAAAATTTATGAAAAAGAGGTCATAACGGACGCGACTAAAACAGAAGCGGTTTCAGAGTACATGTAAAAATCTGAATACCAAATTTAAAGCTATAAAGCCGTTTGAGCCCTATGTTATTATCGGGCGCCTAAAATGTTTGTAAAAATCAGGACACTAGGCGGGAAGAGAAAAATCAGTCAGGACACTTTAATTCGACCCTGAAATCAGGACATATCTTGATAAATCAGGACGTCTGGTCACCCTAATCGAATGTGCTCTGCATTACTAATTTTTGTAAATGAAGTATGTATGTATGTACATACATATATAGATTACTGCCATCTTTATTGATATTGTGAAAAATTTTAGCATTTTATCATCATTGCGCGATAATAGATAGGCTGAGCAAGAATAGGACAGTTTGTAGAGAATCATCCATAGCTAAGGTAAGGGATTTAGCAACAAAATTCAAAATACCATTGTTTGCAACTTATGTTTAGTTATTTGTTTTTAATAATTTTAATTTAAAATATACATAATTCAATCTATATAAACAGAAACCATATATCGCACACGGTCTTCAAAAGTGACACAACTCAAAGAATGGCATTCTTGAAATTATGCGCTAAAAATGTACGCAGAGCTTTTATTTACCTTTCAGCAAAAGCTGGAGCAAATTTTTTTTATAATTTGTTGAAAAAACCTAAGGTAAAGTCTTCCTTGCAAATATGATTAGCAAGTGCTAAGAAATAATTTTTCGTATTTTCTTATGAACGTGTCATTTTGAGTTGTGTTTGAAGATGGTATGCGATATGTAAATAAATACAAGTTTCAATAATTTCATAAATTTCACAAAAATTAATCAATCTTCAAAAAATTGTCATCAAATTTTTAAACAGAATCTTTAGGGTATGCAGTCAAATTTCAGTCTGATAAAGTGCAATTTACAAGCAGGGTTGGGCACGCTGCACTGAGCATACCATTATCACCAATCGTGTAATGGTAGTGAAATTGGAAATGCATTTGCACTAAGTGCATAGTGGTAGTGAAATTTGCAATGCACTATCACTGCAGCCCTAGTAGTAATGAAAATCTCGATTTAGTGCAGCGTGCCCATCCCGGTTTACAAATTTCCGATATTTTCTTATTTTTCGTAATTTTTCTTCAAAACGAGCATTCTCCCTATAAATGAAACTTCTCCGACGCTCTGATTTTTGAGGAAAAATAATTCAAGTGACTCTTTGTATAGTCAACAAAGTACAGAATATGGTTGTCACTTCTTTAATTTTGAGGCTAGACACTTTAATAGCCGCTTTCACGAAACTTAATAGTAGAAGTGAAATTTATATTTATTTTTTGTTTAATCCCTCATTTATGTACATAAGCTTTACTGGAACACGTGATAAAAGTTTAGTTTTTAAAATTTGTTTTCCGTGTTTTTTCTTGCGCTCAAATCAGTGATAAACACCTTTAACAAAGCTACAAATAATCACATTGAAATAAAGACTAAATCGAAAGGAAAAACTTAAAATAATTTTTTATTCAAATTACTTTCGTGAAACCGGCTATTAAGTTTTAGTTTCATTTACTCCCGTTTTAATTATTAATATAAAAGACCAGCAAAACTAATAAAGCTCACCAGCTACTCTAATAAAGAATGTACATTAGGGTGGTCCAAAAATGCATGTGAAAAGGTAAAATCTGAATTTGAATGCTCTCACCCCTTAGGATTGTTTTATACCGAAAAAACTATACCCCCGTTTTTTTTTCTTTCAAAGTTGTCCATGTATTTTATAAGGGGGAAAACAAGTTTTCAAGAATGGTATAAAATTCTCGAATATCAATATTTTTCGATCGGAAAACTTGTTTATTATACCAGTTTTTAGTACTGGCGAGTTTTTGTGGGTCCCCTCATTGAAATTTTCGAGATTTTTAGGGATTCTTTAAACAATGGTTTTCCCATATAAAATATACACATGGAAAACTTTTAGCGCTTTCAGCGCCCTGTAAATATTAAAATAAAACAGGGGTATAATTTTTTCGGTATAGAATAATCTTAGGGGTGACAGCATTCAATTTCCGACTTTATGGTTTATGGACCGCCCTAATGTATATGCAGCCTAATTAGTGTAGCTTTTACTAAGTGGCTCATGATCATGCCTAACTGTAATTGACTATCAAATGGGATAGGTCGATAATTATTTTAGTTAAGTTAAGGGTCAGAGACCCGTCCTTTTCAATGTTAATGTAAACTTCTCATGAAACCTAAAATACGTATGAATATTCAACATATCTGATTTACGAGTGCTTTGCCACTCCTATGTATGTATGTAAATATGGCTAGTAAATATTATGACCAAGTACTCTTAGATATATGTATATGGTATTCGCATTATAAAGTGTAATTTGCTTTGAAATACTCACAACTGAGATACTTAGAGAACAATTTACACATACACATACAATATGTATGGATGTACTGAATTAAATCACTAAAAGACGATAAGGCATTTTTCCAATATGGCCGAGTCTAATGAACGGTATCAATTCTTTGATAAGAAAATTTTTATAAATCGAATAATCGACGAGGCACTTATGTATTCCCTTTATGAAGGTATGTACACATCGTCGTTTAAAGTACAAAACCGCGTATCGTCGTTCTGCAAAACCGCGTAACTGACATTTTTTGCCAAAAATTCGATTTGCTCACCGAAGTCTTGGCTCAAGCATTATCCATTCGCCCGGAAATATACTAGCCAGAAATGCGATTGCTTTATAAAAGAGAGAACAATTTTGAAATATGAGTGTTTCTGCTCTCTACAAAATAATGTATGGTTTTTTTTTACTTTAAACGGCGATATGTATGTATGTAAATATATGTTCATATATGTATAGTAGTCTATTAGGTACTCGTTACTTATAATATACCAATAGGTGGCTTAACTAGTAAGACAATTTAAAAGTTTATAACCAATATGACTAAGCAAGCCTTTTTCTCTTGTTAGTAACCTATGTTTTGAATTGCATTGGTTCGAGTCGACATACGCCATTACTTAACCCTACTGTCGATGTGGAAAACTTACTACAGCCAGTATTGGTAATGAAGAAATGTGACACGACTGGTATCGGCACTGTGCTGAATATGGCTTAACGACGAAACCGGTTTGTCTCCAAACCAAACTTGACCAGGGATTATGGAAATTCGTTCCAAAATTAAACCTTTTCCCCTCCTGTCGAAAAAATCGATCAACATTAGCATGTCGAAAAACAACCTTTCTAAAGCACATGCCTCCTGTTGTCTATTTTTCGCTTTTTACTGCCTATTTTTCTTACTTTTTTTCCTGTACCTCCTGTATTTGTAAAATCTGCTCCTTTAAAATGTTTAACGCACATCAAGGCATTTCGCTGCAGCTCTGCCCCACAGCTGCTTTCGCAACGCTCCTTACGAGAAGGACATTGAGGCTTGTTAAACAAATTAGTGGTATCTGCTTTATATTTAACACCACATAAAAAACAACGTTTCGGGTGCTGTATTTTTAACACTTACACTAAGTATAAACCGCACAACACTACAAAAATTCAAATGTTAATTAAAATTTGTTATTAACGAACATTAAAAAAAAAACAACGATATGACATTCAAAGCTTAACGAAATATAGGAAATAAAATAAAATCAAGTTGAAGTTTAAAGGTTTGGTTCTCATGAGAGCAACGTCATTTTGGCTTCTACCCGTATTTATGTGCCTTGGTTTTATATTGCCTACATCCTAAAAATCCATACCCTGGTAATTATTTTGCCTTCCTTAATTATACAATTAAATTTGCAATTATGCTCCATCATAATACGTAAATGTGTACTTAAAATGCTTTTAATTTACAAAACTTTTTCTCTTTACAGCTGCTGCAAATGCGCCCTGAATATGTTTCTCGGCGTTTTTTGTTCGGTCATTGTATTAGCTGTTATTATCGGCCTGATCGTTTACTTCACTGTGTATTACCACAAGGATAGTTCCAGTAACAATCAAGAAAAGCTAGTAAGACAAGTGATCACTGCTGCCCCGCTAACATTTAAGGAGTACTTCCAGCAACAAAATTAAATACACATACATACATATCTAATACTTAGACTAACACGGAGTTGAGGCATTTTCAATTATTTACTTAGGTTAAGCAATGAGTATTATTGTGTTATAATTATTTATGTGGTTGATTTTTTTTTTTTTTTTTTAATACTGATTTTATAGTTCTAATGGCAAAATTTAACTATTTTTAATGTTATTTAGTTTAAGTGAATTTTGTGTTATTTGCAACGACAATTAAAATTTTATTATAGTATACGTCGGTGATACTGCAAAACATGCTATGTTACTTATTACCTTTGGTGCTTAATTGATCTTTTATCTGTATCTGATCGCTTTTGGCAATCGTTCATCTTCATCAGCCAAAGGTATACAGTTTTGTCATTCGTTTATTAGGGTGTAACGATTTGCAGATGCATTCCTGTACAAGTAAGAGACCATCTAAGTGTCAAGGGTACTTATAGACATTGAACGTTTTGCAGTATCACCGACGATATGTACATACGTAATGTACATGGCGTTGTGTAATTCGAAATTCATGGAAAGAAAGTAAATAAAAATTNACAAGTAAGAGACCATCTAAGTGTCAAGGGTACTTATAGACATTGAACGTTTTGCAGTATCACCGACGATATGTACATACGTAATGTACATGGCGTTGTGTAATTCGAAATTCATGGAAAGAAAGTAAATAAAAATTGTATTTTGAAGTATTAAAAAACGTCA
>NW_016169794.1:0-16831 GCF_001687245.7 Rhagoletis zephyria
ATATATGATAAAGTGGACCCATTTTTTTTTTTTTTTGCAAAAACGGTAAATTGCAAATATCTCAAAAACGGTACCATAGAATCAAAAATAACCTTGATTTTCGGAATCAGGAGGTGATTTTACATAAGTATTTCATAACGGCGTTTCTGGTAAAGAGAAAAAGTTGAAATTTGTGGTCCAGTGTATTTATCGAGTGATAATGTGGCTTACGCCGTGACATCTAATATTTTGGTTGTTGTATAACTTTTGAAAAAGAAAATTGTTGTTGTTTTTTTTTGCGTTTACAGACACTGTAGGACCTCCTATGCAACGTATCCGAAAATCGAGCAAAAGTAGTTTTTCACCAGTTGAAATAGTGTGGAATGCCATATTTACACCATCTATAGTTTAGAAATAAAAGAGGCTGATGCTTTGCGTTTAATCGACATTTTCTTCAAAATTTTGTTTTTGATGCAGAAATGTATCTAAGTACAGAGAAATGTACTTAGATACATTTCTGCATCAAAAAGAAAATTTTGAAAAAAATTTTGCTTACGCCATTTTGGCGCTTAGGGCTCGATATTTTTTATTCGCTCACAATATAAATTTAGATTTTCTATGCAAGTGACAATATGTGAAACCCACAAACGTATGTGCTATGCATATCGCCCATACCTAAGCGTTTGGTTAAATTCAAATCTTTTAAATTTTTTATTTTTTTTGTACTTGACACGCTTAGCATTTACATAATTCTCTCTCCGTCGACTTTGTAATTTTTATTGTTGAATGGTATCTAAGTTGCTGAGTGCATGTGCTTGTATGTACATATGAATGTATGTATGTACGAACAAATGCAAAAGTATTTGTTTGACAGCAATGAATACTTGACTAGCGTTTTCCATTCATGTGAATATAAATTTTATAAAAATATGTACACTTGCACTTACGTAAGTGCACAAGAATGTGACTTTCATTTAACTGGCGTCAATTTGACCACACAGCATTCAAATTCAGAGTAATGCTCGAGTTTAAAAGGATTTATGTGCAGACGACAGACATCTGCTCTTTAATCCTCACATTCGATATGATTTTAAGTGATGTGTGCTGAATTTTTTTCTGAGATTTGAATTGATGAAATTATTTTACTGTTATGTTTTGTAATTTTATACATGATACATACACATCTATTTTTATGAAAATCAATCATTTTGGGTAGTTATGTAAATCCTTAAACAAAACAAATAAATTTTAAAACAAAACAAAAAAAATTTAAAACACGAAACTTTGTGCCAAACATAGTAAAACTGCGTTTTAAGTTTTTCCCTCTGACATCAAAAATTTTTTAAGGACTTTGCTATTTTAAGGATATGAAAATATTTAATATTTAATATAATAAATATTTAAAAAATTCAATACAATATAGAGTAACAAAATGAAAATTAATGAAAGAAAAAATTTTGTAGAATTAAAAAAAATTTAAGATTTTGCTTCGCGGGGCCGAATAGGTATTAAAAATGCCCTTTTTAACTAATTTAATTTTTTTTAAGCTAATAAAGTTATAAGGAAGAAATTCGAGAATGTGGTCATGTGTATATTAGTCCTTCAAATAATGTTTTCAAATATAAATATTGCAAATGTGCAAGGATATTCAAGTATAAAATTTTACAAGGACATTTTCAGTACCAAAAAATTTAATATTTTTTTATTTCTACCAAATTTTTCGCTTTTATTTGATATCCATGTTGTTTTTCTATGCCTGTATATGTATAATCTTTCTTTCCTCGACTGTGTTCGTAGTAATGGACAAATGATGTTTTGCTAGTAGTACAAACAAATGTGTGTAATGACTCCTGACTGTTACAGTAAGTTAACCAAACTATTAATTTATTTTCACGCTAAGGACAACATTGTTACTGGACAGACAAACAATATTAGCTTTTGGTTTGGATTTGCATTTCCACCCCACAAAAAAAAAAAAAAATTAAAATTTAAATCACCATGCATAGTGCAAATCAAATAGCAAGTACAAATCAACAGCAACAGCAAGTTGCGAATGAGCTCATTTGTTGGCAACTCAAAATGAATTTGCCAATACAGACAATAAACTTTTGCATGGCTTGCAATGTGCGGTAAATGGAACGCAGCGTTGTTTTTCGATGCGTTCACTGCAACCACCATATATGTATGTATTTGTGCGCCACGGATTTTTTTGATTTATACATACATATATATGTATGTACATGCGTGCCATATTGTGGAGTATCGCATATGCAGATATGCAATTGTGAGAGTGGAAGCACTTTCCGGTCATGCGTTTACAATGTGAATTATGCGAGAATTGGCTTGCGAAAAAGCAAATGTGTGTACATATGTATTAACATACCTACATATATATGAATATGTACGTACAATAGGGTGGTCCAAAGAAAGCAAAATCGGAATTTTATTACTTTCACCCTCTAGGATTGTTCTATATCAAAAAATATATGCTTACTTTTTTAAATCAACAAATATTTAGAGGTCGCTCAGAGTTTCCCATGTATTTAATATGGAAATGGTATAGAAGAAATCTATATTTTCCAATCGGCAAACTATCTTTATCACCAGGAAATTTAATTTTTTATTGTTACTCCAAAAACCCCAAAAAATGCATGGTGGGACCCATAAAAATAGTTAATTAAAAAAAAAGCTTAAATAAACCACTGCGTATAATTAATTGACCGATTAAAAAATATTTACTTTCGGGGATACCATACCATTTCTACGAAAAACAGCTTTTTACCCCTATAAATACGGTGACCATATTTATCAAACAAAGTCTAACAGTCTTAAAACTTTCTTAAATGATCCTAGATGTATTAACCTTGAAACAGCAGTCTTGTAGTAACATCACACATTTGTAGGAAACTTTTCTCGAGATTTTTACCCCACAAAATTTGTTACGAAAAATTCGTTAAATTTTCGTACAATAAAGTACAAGTTTGAAGTAGATAGGACTTACCGTTAATTTTTGGAATTTTTTTTTTGTTGACGGCACTACGTATTTTTCCATACCAAGTGAGTATGTATGCCCGACAATTTTTCGATAGGGAAGCAAATGAGCAGCACGTGGCCCTCCCACTTTACTATAATCAATTTTAATGAGCTACAAAACTTCAACCAAATTTTTTTCTAAAGAATCTGATTAAAAAGTTCGAAATTTTGGAGAAACTTTGCAGGATTAATTTTCATAGTTTTTGCACAAACGAAATTTGGATTTATTTGGGTTTTTTAGGAAAGGAGCTTTACTTTCATAAAAAAAATAATAAACATTTAATAAACAAAAGAAAAATAGTCAAACCTTGCTAAACTGTAGACTTCAAATTTTTATTTTGGGGACTGTATGTGTTCATCAATTCGAATCACAAACATTCAGATTAGATAATAATAACCGTTTATGGAGAAAACTACGATCACATACCAACATCATTTCAAACTCGTTCATAGGCATGCCATTTTAATGAGCTGTTAAGCCGTCGAAATAACCAACACCGAAAACGGGACAAATATAGGACAATAAAAGAAATACAGAACATTTGACGACCCATATAAAATAAATTAATTGCCAGGACAATTTGTCAAGAAGGAGGACTGTGCCGTATAATATGGGACGGATGGTCACCGTACATATAAAACACTTGGGAAATCTTGAGTGCTTTGAGCGACCTCTAATTATTTTTCGATTTCAAAAAAAAATCAAGGGTATATTTCGCTGATATAAAATAGGCAGTGACTATATTTTTCTCACAAGCATTTTTCGGACCACCCTAAAGTACAATCATATTCACATTCCCAGTTGCATTCAAGCTCTGCAGTAAACATGTGAAAATGTAGAGCATTCGTTATTTATTTGGAAAGAGTTAGTGAAAATATTTTTCTTGACAACTGCAATGAGTGCGTATTTTTCAAGCGAAAGGTACTCGTATAATATGATTGAGAGAGCGTATGAGAAGGGTTTAATTTGTGGTATTTTTTTTTTAGCAAATTTATAGAACATATGCACATGTGAGTATCTACAGCGCTTTTGCCACTTGACGATATCCAAAATCTAATGTGTTAGAGGTGAATGTGCTTGAGTTACGTGTCTTGTAGCGATTTGATATATTACAGTACTTTCCTACAATAGGTGAGTAAATTTAGCAAGCAATTAAGCAGTGTATTTTGTAGTTTGACTTCATGCACCTTTTATGCGGAGCTTATTTCGCCACATCTGTAGCAAGGTATTCATGTGTAAATAGGGCGCTCATGAAATAAATTAATTTGCTCATTGTAGATATATTAAAATAGGGGCAAGTTCATTGAAACTTCGTCTGGTAAAAAAATTGATGTATTTTTTTATTTGACCCTGCTGTACTTACTAACCGTGCGTAAAATTTAGTCACGTGGCTTTCTTTGCAAACGTTGTAGTCGAAGACGGTAAGGGAGCGGCATAAACGTGGAAGAATCTGTTACGGAATTTACCAATTTCAAAGTTGGTTTACCAGAGTTAATACCGACCGTGACCTAACTTTACAAAAAAAAAAAAAAAAAACATAAACGTTTGACTATTTTGAAAGCTAATAATTTAAAGTCTGTTAATAAAAGTTGTTTTCAGAATTGAAAACAAAAAGATTTCCCGTAAGATTTTTTCATGGTCCTAAATATATTGAGGCCGCTGTGGTGTAGTGGTAAGCAGTGCGCGCTTCCACTCCGCAGCACCCGGGTTCAAACCCTGGTCAAAGCAACATCGCAAAAAATATAGAAAAAAGGTTTTTTGTTAACAGCGGTCGTCCGTCGGCAGGCAATGGCAAACCTCCGAGAGTATTTCTGCCATGAAAAACAGCTTCTCATAAAAATACAATCGCCGTTCGGAGTCGGCGTAAAACTGTAGGTCCCTCCGCTTTGTGTGACAATATCAAGGCGCACATCACAAGTCGGAGGAAAAGCTCGGCCAAACACTAACATATGTGTAAGCGCCAATCTATTATTATTATTATTATTATTAAATATATTGAGCCAGATTTGATTTTTATTATAAGTGTTTTGGAGACTACTCAAGATTTTCTGGCGACCCTTTCAGAAATTTTTTGGGATTTTCCGATACCTTTTGGGATGCCTCGTAACTTCTAAAGTCGTTAACGTTGATTGATGAAAAGTAATTAGCAAAGTTTAGCGATTTGAAAATACAAAATTGTGCAAGCCTTAAGTCACTTAGCGATTTTAATGAATTTCACACAGAGATAAAGGCGTCTGCACTCTGAAACATTCTAAAGGACCTCGTCCTTCAGTTCGTGTAGATGCCTTTTGACGTGGCCTCCCATACCCAGCTGTAGTGAAAAAGGTTTGTGAGAATTTTGTAGGACGAGAGCTAAGCTCCTTGCAGTGAGGAAGCCAGAAAGTTCGGAGAGATAACTGTTTACCTTTTGGACACAGGTCATCCATTCCATTGCCGGACGCCATTATCGAGGAATCGCCGGTGCACGAGACAATGGAAACGCCCTCTGCTGGTTGAGGAAGTTTCGAAATTTTGATTTTAGTCCTTACTCCTCAGTGATGACCACCTCCAAAGGCATGATATTCTCTCAAAAATTTATATATATATTTGCTTACAATGATATCGATAATGACATCGTTAAATATATCAATACACACATCGACAATGATATAAATAACAATATTTATAAATCATAGGTAGGCCTTTAGGTTATTGAATGTTTGTGTTCTACGTGTCGTATGAGCAATTAATTTCGAGCAAAAACTTTCAGCACAAAATCAAATTAATATGCAGTGATATACATAAATAAATACATAGTACATTTGTCATGTTTGAGTCCAAAAATAAAAAATCACTCATCGTGGGAAATTTAAAGTTAAGTTAATCATCTATGTAAGTATCGAAAAATACAATAGAAATATTAAACATATAAACACCACGAGTAGTACTGAAATGCTAGACAATTTTTTTGTTGATGCTCAGTCCTGCTTCGATTTTATTAAGGCAATTATAATCATGTTGCAAATTTTCCCGGCTTTTGTCATTCGAGACATATGTATAACATACTCATGTAATTGAATCAAAGGATCAGCTTTCACTGTTTCAATTTTTGTGCAAATTATGCCGAATCAGGATATATTTTCCACTTCAAAATTCTTCAATTACCTCCTCTTCGTTGTTGTGTCAATCAAATGGATCAAAGCAAAAAAAAAATAGGTTAACACTATACATACATATCCCAGCTTCTACACATATCAATGCGTGCTTTAACCTACTCTAAAGCCATGTGTGGGCGTAAGCCTTTGCCATCGAACAGGTATGTAGTTAATTAACACAAATCAATGGGAATGCGGCAGCAGCAGATAAATACGCTCGCTATCAATCCTCAGACATACTACTACATATATACAATATAATTATGCTTCCACAATGAATTACGCAGTCATACGTATGTGTATGTACATAGCGTTGAGTACTTGTTAAATCCTGTCTGAATTCAATAAACATTGAACAGTCTTTAACCTGAATACAACGCCACTTCAGGAATTGTGCAATGAACAGAGAAATAAAAGATAACAACAAAGTGTACGCACAAGCATCAAAAGAGATAATAGACAAGGGAATATGCGAGCACAAACACTCAAATGCATATGTACTTATTTATGTGTATAGTATGTATGTATGAACATACATACAAATGTATAATTGATTGGCTTAAATGAGGCGCAAGTAAAAAGGCTTTGTCATTGTACCTATTGAAATATGTATGCGTATATGCTTAAATGAATAATGAAATCAGTGCTTGCAACTTTAATTTAATGCTTTCAACTTTTTACTAAAACCGAATCTTAAATATTTAATTATTTTAGAAATATATTTTTTTTCATGAATTTCGAAATTAAAATTTAGCCTAATATTAGTTGATATCCAAAGCTACTTAGCCTTGCGCGGATTCAGGGGATCTCTGTCCGAACGGACGAGGGTTGTTGTTCTCTATACTGGGTACAGAAAACTTAAATTGTTTATCAAACCAGGCCAACAGAAAAACCACCTCCGCCTCAACCGTTCTTCTACGGTAGAGAAAGCCCACAATGAACGCACCCAGCAGGTGCGATTGTACCCACCAGTTTAAGTATCACTGTACCTCCTAGTATAGAAAGTTCATCAAAGGCTATTTCCTCTCACAAAATTAAAGCCAATAGAAGATTTAAGGGATATCGACAGCGAATCGCATCGAAATGCGCAGGTCACCAATGAGGGCCACAACCCACGTAGTCTGTACTAGACTATTTGCTGAGACAGTAAAACATTAGAAGATCAAAGGCATTATTGCCGAAAGCAATGAAAAAAGCAAGATCCTAAGTTACCAATAAAAGTGCGTCCACGCCCGTTATGTGCAGTCGCTAGCTGGTTACACGATTTAAGATCTTTAGAGGTGTATAAAGCTGCTAATTATAAAATAGCCTAAGACTCCCCTGAAAGTGTGCAGCTCGAGATATTTCCTCCCGATTCTCTGGAGGGAGCCAATAGCTTGAGTACTGCTTATACCATCGAACCTAACGGAGATATTCCTAGAGCTCAAAGTTAATGAGCACAGGTAACGCTTTTGGAATAGATGTCTAATTTTGTCCGATAAATCATATTTAGCGAAAAGGGGTAATTTTGGATAAATGGCTATGTTAGCAAATCTAACTTCCGTTCCAGGGGGCCAAGGGCCAATGAAAAAAAATAACATTTCGTGCGGTTTTTTGGGTTGGTGTGATCTTGTTAGCTTATTGCTTGCCATTCGCTGGGATATTGTTTGTTTTTTGATTCAAAGATAACTAGGTATTCGAATATATGAATCCCAATACATACCGAGTACCGACAAAACATTCATACAAATGTATATTAGACCGCACCAGAAAAAAAGTTCGGCGACCATCCCTGAAACTTAAGTATTTTTGCATAGCAATTTCAAAAAGAAAAATAATAATTTTTATCAATTATGTTTAGCCTTTTTCGCCATGTAAGAGACAAAAAGAAATCAACGGGACTTAAATTGAATGGGCTACAAAATTGCATAATCTAAAATTTTCCAAAAACTAAATAAAAATAGAAAATTTTGAAGAATATTTTTCGAATTTTTGTGAACTTTATATAAAGCGTGAAACTTTGATTTATAGTGTTTATATTATAGAATGAACTATATTTTTATAAATATTTAATTAAAAAAAAAGAATTCTTAATATTATATTAGAACTTGGTGTACACTTCCATGTGTCGCCCAGTGTATACGTATGAATGATTTAAATTACAGTTTCCATAACATTTTGATAACTATGTATATTATATATACGATAAATTCATCGGTAAATGTATAATACGAACTAAGATGCCATATTTTATGTAGTCTCCTTTTTTAAATATAGTATACCACTGCTAAAATTATACCAAAATTTTTTCGACTCTCAAAAGCTAAATATACACGCAGGAACTTTTTACAACTTTCCTTCTCTTTTTTTGCAGGTAAGTTACCCTTGAGGGAGCAAAGCATGATTGTGACTAAAATAATTAAAGATAAGTAATCGACTTTAAATGAAGAATAAAAATTAGAAGAATCTACGTGCAGAAACATGACTTTCTTCCAACTCGTAGCTCGTAATTCAAATTTCTATTCTTTTTTACTTAAGTATGAGAATTGTTTATCTTAATTAATATTCTACAGCTGATATATAAATACATACATGATTAATTATCAAGTTTAACGGTTACTGGCGTAGCTTACTTGCAACTGTGGAAGCTTTAAAATTTCCCAAAGTTATTACTTTGTAGGTAACGAATAAAGCATTTTCCGCATCGGATAACAGGCAATTTTTTTATTATTAATTTTCCTCCCCCAACATTAATTTGTGCCAATTCTAATGGACTATATTACTCGAAAAATAAGCTCTCCAAATACCACGAACGCTGACAAATTCCATAAAGAAGGATGAAAGATAAAAATTTTTGTTTAAGTATTTTCATTCTCGAAAAAAAAATGAGTGACACTCACACACGCCAATTGCTCGGCATTAAGATTATGCAAATTTTATTTTTATCAACCTGTCATTTCAGCATGGCCGCGGCTAGCCTCCCGCCATGTGGATGACAATTTTTCAATTTAAAAATCAATCAGCTTAGCATTTTGTGTATGTATGTATGTATTTGCAAGATGTGCAATTAAGCATACCTAAATTTAATGGCAAAGTAATTGTGCGCACACAGACTTAAATCTTGAGCAGCATGTGTATGTAAGCTATTCATTGTAATGGTTGGTATGTAGGTGAATGAACGCATTGTTATAGATTACTCAAATCTAGACTGCTTCATTATTCTGATTGAGTACCTAAATACCCAAGTACATAAATATTTTTACCTTTAATGGCGAGGCATAGAGCTTTCTTAAAGAGAATTTAATATTTTCACATCTACAGATACAATTTATGCCGCATTTCCACTAGGCATTGAAATGACAAAAAATTGGTGGCATTTAAAAAATGCCATGTGAAAATGAACTTAATGGCTATTTTTTTAATGCAATGACACGAACATTTTTTAATGCCCACTTTTCTCGTTAAAATTTGTGCTATTCAATGCCTAGTGAAAATCCCGCATTAGACTGTGAGGGCAAAAAAATTCCTGGAATTCAAACGTACCTGTGTTGCAAATAATGAGCAGCAATTAAGTATAATTTTAAATTTGTCAGCAAAGAGATTACGTTTCGTTGTAAAACCATATCCAGTTTGCACATAAATACTCTTTGTTAATTTTAATATTATTATAATTTTAGAATTTTTTGCATCTTTGTGATATTATTAAAATAGTCGTATATTGCGAAATGTATATCATATCCGTGGACAATGCTAGCGATTTGATTTTATGTAGCTTTCAATGCGAAACATACATATTTATTCGATTTTATATTTGCACATGCGCATGTATCTAGGTATGTATATATGAATAACTTGGGTAAATATTGCACGAAACAAAACAATTGTTATATTGCAATTCAAACTCGTATATACCTGGTATGTACATACATACGTACGTATTTGTTTATGTAAGCAAAGATGGCAAAATTGAAAACGTGACACTCGAATAACTTCAAATGCATACATACGTGTAGAAATATGAAATGAAAATTTAATTGCATAAACTTGTGAGCGGTTATACTAATACTGATCTGCAAACGAGTGTTGTTCAGCAAGACCTTAGAATATTTGATTACCTACATATATTTAGTTTGGTTATTTCCGTTATACGAGTATTTCAAATAACTTAACTAAAGAATGTTTGATTGCAATGCTCAGCTACAGAGGACATTGTTTGAAAATTTTCGTGGCGTATGGTACTTTTATGGTTTTATATTTTTGTATAGCAATTAAGTAATTTAAGAAAGTTAACTTAGTTTTCACTTTACTGAAGTTAATAGTTACAAAAAAATTATTTTAACTCTCCAACGTATTTACATCTGGCTACGATGCACAGTGGTTCAAAACTGGAATTTAGTGTTCACAATGCACTGGAGCCTTAATCTTTCATACAATTTGATTATTTTTATTTTTTAAATTAAAGCTAATAAAATTTGAAAGAACCAGTTTATTATACTAAAAATTAATGATCTATAAAAATGCATAGCAAAAATTTTTATAGAAACCAAAAACAAAAAAATAATAATTTCATTGAAATTTTTTCTATAGCATTTAAATTTCTTTTTCGTTTTGTGAGAACCCTACAACTGGTCTCTTGCAAATTTTATTAGCTTTCATTAAAAAAATTATAATCAAATTGAGTGAACAATTAAGGCTCCAGTGAATTGCGAACACAAAATGCCAATTTTGAACCACTGTGCGATGTCTTTACATATTTTGAAAGAAAATCGCATGAAGGGGTTGCCACGAATTCGTAAAGAAATTTTCATGCGATTCATACGAAAGAAAAGTCTGAAAGATTTCATCATAGAGCAGCATCAATATTATTATGCTGGATTTACACTAGGCATTGAATGGCAAAAATTGTAATAAAATTGGGTATTTAAAAATATTCGTGTCACTAGGTTAAAAAAATAGTCATTAAGTTCAGCGCTTTAGTCGATTGGCTGGGTTATTAGTAGAGTATTCGATTATACGCCGCTATTCCAAACCAGTTTTCGAGTTATTGTAATTAAAAAACAACAGAGCACCGATTTTGAAGCTAAGAAAAAACCGCGTAGATTTTATTTAGCAAATAGCAAAGCAAAATAATGTTTTTTTTTTAATCAAAAGTAAAGCAAATAAAAATCATCATCATACAAAAAAAACATCCAGCACATAAGTTTCGACATGCGAGATCAAAACTCTAACCTTTATGCAACCCAATATCGGTAGCATTGGAAAATCCGTAAAAACTTTCGGCTTTTTTTTTGCGAACACATATTCTACATACATTATATGTAATCTTGCCAAGTCTTTGTCCATTTTTTTTTTAGATAAAATGTTACTTTCCTTCGGTATTTTAAATAAAATGTTTGAAGATATTTCTGAAAATATTCCTGATTTTAACATAACTGTTTTCTACTATTTTACCCGCTACCATCTCTGCCGCAACGTTACGCTGCCGTTGGAATGTTTCCATATTCTAAGCATCCGGTACATGTTGGCAGTTGGTCGAAGCATTCAAATTGTGTAGAGTTGTTGTGGTCATTTGCCTTACCACCAAACAAATACAGGTGCACGTACATATCTATTTTTGTGCAAAGTTTAGAATTTAATATTGCATTTATTATATGTACATAGCTATTGTTTTGTAATTAGTCATTTCCCTGACACAATGGCCCGGTGTTTCGTATGCCAACTTGGCAATCACATTTTCAGGAAGTCACAAAACAAATGTTAAGCCGCTTAGAATTTTAGTATTTTTAATGCATACTTGTGTGGTGAGGTTGGCGTACACACACTTATGGTGAAACAAGCTGCGCAAATTTTACATGGGCGATATAAATAACTTTTAAATTATTATTTAATGACAAAAAATCACATCACCTCAATAAAGTTTTTTTTTATAACTATTATACTATTTTTTATAACTATTGGACTAGAATTTGATTTTCGTTTACAAAAATTGCTATTCATGTAGATATTTTGTTCCTTTTAAGTTCATATAAATCGGCAGTTTGCGGGTTAGAAACAACGTTTTTTTAGGGATATTCTTTAAATATCCCATATGTAAGCATATCGAGGCCGAACCGCAAAAATAACGTAAACGATATCAAAGGCTAGTGCCTGCCGCATTTGTGTATACAATCGAACTCGTTGTAATTTCGCTTAATGCTTACTTACTTATTTCGCAAGCTGTTCCATACTTTTATCTAATAACCTTTGCAATCAAGTTATGCCTAAGTAATGGAACACAGCACGCTTTGAGTACAGCAATGCATTGTAAAGGTTATTAACTGTAATTTCCACCATGCTGCATGCCACGATAACTCAATGTAAATACATATGTATGTAGGCATGTACGTATGTATATGCAAGTGTATTGATTTAATAATTCACCGCGCTAAAAGCTTGTGAACTTAATCATATCTACACCTACCTTCACAAATACACACGTACTACATTTAATAGCTTTCGTTAATACGCTTTCAAATCAGAATTCTTAATTCTACTAAGAACACGAGAGTATTGAATTTCCCCCACATACATACTTACATATGTACTTGCATTCATTAATTCCATTCATCTAGCACGTATGTATTTAAGGGGATCTACTTATGTAAAAAAATAAAATTATTTCCAATTACCTTTGATAAATCGGCAATGTCATCTTCTTGGTGTCTTCGTCAATTGATTAATCACCGAATATTGTTTGCTAATATTATTCTGCGCTTCCTTCTAAAACACCTACATTACATTTCCTTTAACTTGGTGGCTTCTTTATGTCAATAGATGTACATTAGATCGGATCACTAAAAAAAGGTTCAGCTTTTTCCAAGTGATTTTGAGCACTAACTATAAAGGTACTTCAGGAGTGTAAATTTTTTTTCGACACCCTGTGGGAACAAGTAAATCGGGTTTTTTTCCATAACGTCTTTATTTGATGTCCGATTTCTAAAATCCACATACCGTTGCAGAGTTATTAAAAAACCTTACAAACTTACCCCAGAAATGTTTATACTATTATGTCAAACAACATAAATTATCGGTTATAATTCGTTTGGCTGAACATGGCACCCTGTGTTCAGTAGTAAGAACCTCAATAGCCGAGAATTTACTTAAATTAAATTTTTACTTACATATTTTCATGAGGCATGTGAGGCATTTTTTTAAGTCACTACGATGAGCCGAACCCGAGATATAACGATTTGAAGAAGTACAGCATTAGTCAGAATCACGAAAAAATCCAAACTTTCACGGATAATATCTCCGAAGAAAAAAATAAAATAAAAATTCCTTGAATTGTTTACTAAAAACGGGTTAGTATTTTTTTCCATAGGGTCATAATTTAGCTTGGAGATTATTTCTATGATCCATAATATTGCGTCCTGGTGTCTTTTTCAGATAAATAAATATAACTTGCAAAGTTTATGAGCCTTGATAAGAGCTCTGTACATAAAAAATTGCCTTTTTTTTAACTTTTCAACGATTTGCCCTTTATAAAAATCGGGCAGAAAAAAACAAATTCAGCTGGTTTCAGAAGGTGTCGAAAAAAAATTTATACTCCTGATATACTCTCATAGTTAGTGTTCAAAATCAATTGGAAAAAATGTATATATTTTTTGTCCATACATGGTGATACGATCTAATGTAGTTATGTACATACATAAGTACCTACAAAGCATACATATTAAAGAGTCACAACCAACAATGATGTCATAATATCATCATTGTTTATTTGATGCGTGTAAANCTCCTGATATGCTCTCATAGTTAGTGTTCAAAATCAGTTGGAAAAAATTTATTTTATTTTTTGTCCATACATGGTGATACGATCTAATGTATGTACATATATAAGTGCTTACAAAGCATACATATTAAAGAGTCAGAACCAACAATGATGTCATAATATCATCATTGTTTATTTGATGCGTGTAAATATTTTTTGGTTTTGGTTGCAATCTCCAAGTCTGCCAAGATGGCGCGCCGTTGCTGAAGTTGAGTTTGGCGACGATAATGTTGTGCTACTTAAAACGACGTATAATACGGTATTCTAATTTTTGTTTTATGTAAATGTGAAACTATTAGAAATAGGTAAATAAATTAACTGAAGCTCAGCTAGCTTCTTTGTAGGAAAAATTGTGCTGGTAAAACACAAACAAGGAATCTCTATCAACTTTTCCTTTTTTTTTTGTCAGTTTTTCCTCTTGGCCTAGAAACTTTTCATAGAGACAATCTTCTAGTTTCGTTAGATCATATTTTTATTTGTGTACTATAATCTAAACTCCTAGAGTTCAGTGGCAGTAAGGTGGTCTGAAATTTTGGCATTTCAAAGAAATACTTCTTCTAAGGCAAACATTTCTGCATAAGTCTCTGCTTGAAAAATGTTTTCCTCTGTTCAAGTTTTGATCTGATTTATACTAAACCTACCAAATATACGGTATGTATTCCACAGAGTTCGATCTGCAATGGTTACTTCAAAGTTCGTAGAGATTCCTAGTTTTGGAATCCGACCGGAAATACATCTGGATTTTGGACAGCGCCCGATAAGTAAAGCTATCGAGGCACTAGACTCTGAGGTAATGCTCGTTCTAACCTGCCACTATCCAGTGATTCCAGGTGTTGCATGCTAAAGGCAGTCCGTGAACGAAGAGAGATAACTTTTTTCGAGAGAATCTCTCCAGCTGTGGAAATGAAAATCTCTGATAAGTTCTTGTATGCTACAGCCAGTCTAACCTCTGGTACAAAAGGTTTAGCTTCGTAGAAAATCCCCAGGGCCCTGAAATTTTAACATTATATGGCTGTCACTTGCCAGAGCTTGTCATGGCGGTATCAAGAAAAGCTTTCCCAGAAAAAATTTGTTAGCAACAGGACTGGTTACTACAGGTAGAATTTTGCAGGATACAGTCAGTACAGGCACTGCTAAAAAGTATCTTACCAATACCAAAGATGATTATCTCAAAGGGAAGCTATTATTCTGGAGCCAGTCCAGGCTCTGTGAAAATAAACTTACTTCAGGACAACCTATGCTGTGACCGACAAGTTTATCCTTTTAAGGCTTATGTCATTATCTCCGATTAATTTTTGTATGCTAAGGCTTGCCCAGATTCTATTGCGTGAGAATATTGTAAAGAAAATCTATGAAGCGCCGTAAAAGATTATATGTCGAAAGGATTTCTATTCCAGTGGCAAAACCACTGTTAATAAATTCTCAGTTACGGAAATCTAGCCAGGCTCTATCTGTTTATGTAGTTACATTGTATGCTTAGTTTACAGCATCAAAATATACAAAAAAAATTATACTTGCTGCATCAAGTTCCAGTGAACTCGATGAAGAAGTCTGATGAGATGATGTGGTGATCTCCGAAATAGCAGCTAAAACTTCCACCATGTGTAAATTATTGTTGTTTTTCCACAACCTTCTTCATAAAAAACGGCTTCAAGCTCAACCAGATAACCTGACGACCAGGCCTGTGTGAATAACCCATTTTGTTAAATATAAAAAATCTCTCAGTAAAATTGAGCAATTTCAAGCCATTCACGCGCTTACAATTTATAGCTCGCCGTTGACAGCGTTTTAACTTGTTCCAATTATGTCGCTGTGCAACATTAACAGAAACATCACAAGTAGTAGCAACAATAACCTCAATGAAAACTACAACTACAAGGCCCACCAATGACAACAGAGTTGATGATAATGACAATGGCGCTGTCATCGTATCACCAACAGCGTTGACAGCCAGCGTGTGCATCCATAAGTATGTGTGTATGTGTGTGCGAATGGTATGGTATATACATACATACATATATAAGTGCTGCTGTAGATAGCTCATAACCAAGGCAATGCATGTTGTGGGTAAAAAGTTGTATTCAAATCAGGACTCTTGTCCTAATGATTATAATATATGATCGCGCACCAGCTTGGCCAAAGAAGGTTTGGACTCTGCCTTGCAATTTACCTTATGGCCAGGGACGAATACAATAGATATTTAAGAGAGATTTAATAGCTTACAAATTCGAGTGGGCCACACTAACAATTTTCTGTTGAGTTTCGTTCCATTTGTATAAACATGGATTGATAAATTTTCTGTCCGTGACCGCTTCACATCTCAATTTTTCATTTTTGAGGGGAGTTGGATCGGGAACGGGGTGTTGGTGGCGCAGGTGGGTGGGATGTAATCAAGTCTGCTATGATGAAATTTTGTTTACATTGTTTTTGATAAACCCATAGCCGCTTAATTGCTCAGAAATAAATACCATAAACAACATATGTAAAGAGAAAACAAAAATGACGACTGGCACTATGTATGGTAAAAGAGGGAAGATTTAAAAATCAAGATTATATATGTATATAAAGAAAATCGCTTTGCAAAACAATTTTTCTGTTCGCGTTTGCTTACTTGTAAAAATACAACTTTTAGGACCATTGTCCCAAGTAGGTTTTAAAATTTATCTGTCCTTAAAAAACAAGTTTCGTTCTGCAAAAGTACGTCTGAAGGGCAAATAAATTTTAAAATCTACTTCAGAAAATCATACTAACAGCCCAATTTTGTATCGATGAAAAACATTTTTTTTACTGACAAATTTAAGCCTTTTCATATACGGGTATTTTTCTGTGATAAAAATGGTGAGAGAAATTTGTCACTGACACAGAATAGAGCCGTAAGGATATATAAAATATATT
>NW_016169795.1:0-16831 GCF_001687245.7 Rhagoletis zephyria
GATTGAAGATGAAGATGAAGATGAAGATGAAGATGAAGATGAAGATGAATGATAAAGATGAAGATAAATATAGGCAGACTGTTATTATTAATAATATTGAATTAAACAGTTTGTGTCTTATTTTAGTTGCAACAATCTACTAGTTAATATTGTATACATGGATGTTTTCTCAGGCAAAAATAATAATTAAACTTTGCAGTTGGTTATAAAAAAAAAATTAAAGGTCGGTAAAAAAATTTTAAATAAATATGTTTTTTGCATATTAGAAAATATGTAGATGTGTATGTATATCGCACATTTCTTTCTTGCATTTCCTCTATTAAGTTTCACTTCTTGCGCGTGAAGGGACTACACGCACTGAGTTTTTCTTATCAATCCGAGATAGATTAAAACAACATGTGTGAGACAACCGAAATCAGAAGGAACTAGGCCAAACACCTAGGAAAGGATGAATGCGGCTATTAATTTCATTTTTGTGAACTTATGTACAATTATAAACATACATATTTAAACTAAAAACTTAAACATTTCTTCATTAGCAAATAAATCTAGAAACATATATAATTTCACACAAGTACTTAATTTAAGTTATCAAAACATATTGCAAATTTACAATAATATTGTTTTAAATTTTTCTAATTTTTAGATAATCTTGCTTTTTCAAACTACTGATTGCTTTATTCCGGACGCAGAAAAAAAGTAAGGATTAATTAATTTTTTAAATTTCCGTGAATAAAATGAGGAATAAAAAGATCTACATGACGAATGTACTAATATGAAATAAGTATAAAAGGCAGGTTTATGAACAACGCATAAAGAATTTACAGAATACAATTTGCGTATGAGTATATGCGGATAAAGCGATAAAATAAATAAAAAAGATACTCTTAAATATAATTTAAGGGAAAGTGTACATATAAAAATATTTACATTGCAACTAGAAGGCTGAAAATTTTATAATTCATGGTAATATTACGGAAGCGAGAGAGGATGATAATAAAAGAAGAAAATATATTATTACGGATATAGTGGAGACAACGGATAAGTCAACACAACCAAATATAAGCTGAAAAAAGAGACTGACTAACACATTAAGCTTTTTATGGAGTCTAAGTAGAGTCTAAGACCAAAATAAATCAAAATCAAAATTTAGTTAATGGGAAAGTAAAAAGACACAGGCCAAGCCACAACTGATCGCACCTTTTTTCAATATTCTGAAAGTCATTTGCTAAAGCGACACTGCATTTAAAAATTCGGTGTTTTTGTAAAATAAAGTTACAATAAACAAAATGTTAAATCAATTTAAATGTCTTGAAGCTACTTCTACTGTAATTAACAATAACAATCAAACGATGTCAACGACCGGCAATAGCGCTAATACAAATGATTCTAGCAGCTGTGAACTGCCTTATCCAAAACTAATAAAAACAGAGCCTATTGATTTAGAAATGACATATGTTGAACCAAATGACTTAAAGCAATATCGCCTGGACAACGTTATAGAAAAAAATGTAATGAAGGAGCAGAATGTCAGTGATACTACACCTAAATCCCTCTCTTCTACGAAAATTAATTACCAACATGTGCAGATACAAACAGTGCAACCAAGACAGCCTGGGATTGGTTTAACCAACACAAATACTATGCAAAAGATTATTTTAACTCCACGAGTAGATTTCGTTCAACGACCTACTTCCACCAGTAATATAGAAGGTGAAGGGGGTACAATTATAAGACATGTTTACTCACCACAATCCAACACAAGGGATCAAACTCAATCGCAGCAAACCGTTACCAACACAAGTGCACAGATTGTACAACGCGTTTCCCAATCCGAGCAACAAGATTCTATTGCTGCACCGCAAATTATTATAACTCGATCTTTGCCTATGCAACGTCGGCATTCTGGTAGTCCTTCACATTATCAGCGCAATGCTCCCAACACTTCGAATTCTGTACTCACTTCTTCATCCTCCTCTCAGCAGTCTCTTCAAGAGTATGCTTCACACCGTTCGCCACAACCATCTCCACCTCCGTTGTTGCTACAGCAACATGTTCGGGTTATAAGAGATGGTCGATTGCACGAAGAAACGGCGTCCGGATCGGTTGTGACATCTCGTCGTTCGGTTTCCCCTCCTCCGTTATTACATCATCACCAATCGCGTTCTGCACCTGTTTCTCCGGTAGTAACGCGACGTTATTCTATTTCACCTCACACCACACCTGCATTATCCCTATCGCAACAAAAATCATCTGAAAATCATCAGCGGCATTCACAACTTGTCATAAACAATAGTAAACCACAGATATCCGACATTTCAGGACAATATCAGGGCCATATACTGCATTCACCTCCGCTGCCACCGCCTCCACCACCTCCACCGCCGCAACAGATATCATCAGCAATAGCTGCTACGACGCCATCCACCCAAATAATGATCAATACTCCTTTGGGCACAAATGGCCAGCAACATCAGCAGTACGTTTTATCATCATCTGCCCGGAAATACCTCGTTACAACAAGCACTCGTCAGTCATGTTCAATGTCTGTAACGAGTTCTCCTCGTCAACAACAGCACATTCATTTTGCTCAACAAAAACATCAGCACTCACAACGATATCATCAAGAGGAAAATACTTTATCTCAAGCGGTACCGGCTGCGTCATCTTCAATGTCTACCCTCACACGAAACTTTCGAATGCCTGTGGTTACCAGTAGTATTAGAAGCAATAACAATAACAGCAACGATCTTCATTTTCAAAATCACAGCAACACTGCCATGCGTCCACCGCCTCCGCCGCCACCAAAAATCAAAAACACTTCCTCTTCTTCCGGTTTGCCCAGTAGCAGCAGTGGGGCTGGCACCACTTTAAGTTGCGCCAGTAGTGAAGAGCCATCCAGCTCGATTCCGGATTTAGGTAAGTTTTAGTAATATACATATATATGTAAATAAAATTCCTGGATATTTCCAAGATCCCAGAAATCATGGACCATATTCATATTAAGAATAAAGTCGACTCTAAAGTTAGATGCAGAGTTTTGTCATAATTTTCAATGGAATGCTGTCAAAAAAGCTGCAGCTAACTTTAGAGTCAACTTTTTCTCCACCAAGAATATGCCCCTATGTTATTTTTAACCTACTTCAAGAACTCAGGAAGGTTATCAATTCATCGGAATATATTTAAAAAGAAAAAATTATTTATTTTTTTACGTATGTATGGGCACGTTCAGAAGGCGCAACAGCTCAGTAACTGTTGCGATTGCACCTTCGGAACGCGTTGTTTTGTACTTCTGATCAACTGAACAGTTTCGTGTTAGATGATCGTAATGTTTTTCTGATCATTTGAGACAACATGTTGTGTGTTTTGAATTTGATAGATAATCAAGCCGTGCAGAAGACGCATTCCTATCACTGATTTTTTTAGCAACGGTTGCACTCAACTGCTGCATCTTCTGAAACTACCCTATGCATGCATGAACAAATTAGAAATAACATTTCTCCATTACTTTATCTTTGAAAGAGGAAATTGTATTCAATATTTCTTCGTTCGTAACTTCATCTTTTCAAAACCATTTCATCTTTGTTTCACAGTTTTACTTCGTGAATATGATTTATGCTTAAAAGGAGAATTCGCTGCAAGCAACTCTCTCATGAAGTGTTGCGCCTATCTGCAAGAATCGGTATACAATCTACCTTTAGGTATACTGATTGATTGCAAGTTTTAATAACGTCTAGGAATGTTGTTAGACTATGCTCCGTAGGTACATTGAAAAAATTCCTGTAAAGAAACCGAATAAGTGAATTTATCACACCTTTTAATTGCCGTATAAGTAAACTTTCAAAATCAACTGTCAAAATTTGAATGGAAACTCGTTTAAAAATTTCTGATAAATTTAGCTAACAATTTCACGGAACAATCTTGATAAACTGAAGCCAATGCAATTCTATCGCAAGTGTAAACGAAAAGAGAGTATTAGACGTTCATGTAACAGATATTAATTTAAATATCGGTACTGAAACGCTGAAGTATAAGCATAGCATTTAAATTTGAAATGTAGAAAATTACCTTTGTCATATTTTAACAGATGACAATTGAAATTTCAAAATTCGTTTGGTTGAAGGCGTAAATTTAAAAGTAGCATCCGGTGTCCACGGGTTTTCAAGGAGTTCATAATTGCCGTTATCGCTTAGTTTACGACGAAAAAAATTTGACACATCATTAAGCGGAATCTGGAAGAATGTGAATATATAATTGGGTCGCCTGGAATGTAAAACATGATTTTCGGGATGTAGAGGGTTTTGAAATTACCGGCATCTTGAAAACAATGCTGGACAAAACTTTTTAGAACTTATGTCCATTCAAGGTGCAAGTTTGAAGTAGCCTGGACTTGCCGTTGATTTTTTTTGTTCGCGCGTTTTCTTCCATATAAAGTATGTTCGAAAATTTTTATTTTTTTTATGGAGAAAATGAGCAATACCTCCCACAAAAAAAATACCAAAAATCAATGGTAAGTCCAAGCTACTTGAAATTTGCACTTTGAATTGATCGGGCTATAAAACTGCATACCCGGAATGTTTCTAAGAAATCTAATGAAAAAGCTCAAAATTTTGATGAAACTTTCGCCACTATATCTACAGCTTATAGTATTTCACTAAACTCAAGTTAGAATCGTTTCACGAAAAAGAAAACAAAACTTACCAAAAAAAACAGAATAAAACGTAACCAAATATCATACAAAGTAAGACTGCTGGCTATGTTTATAGCTAGTTATATGGTCTACATATGTGACCTGGTCTACGAAAAGGGAGCTTACGTGCGAAAACTAGTTTTCTGTGAAAAAGCTGTTAAAAGTAAGCAACTCGTTTCGTCAGTTTCTCATTATCTCGTTAATTGTTCTCCGCGCCGGATGTCCAGTAAGTGTTGTTGTTGGTCCAGTAAGTGTTGTTGTTGGTCGGAATATTATTATAGTTCATCGTGTAAGTTGCTAGTGTGGAACATTTAAAAAAGTAACACTGAAGAAGTGACGTTTACTGTTTCTGTTGATTATCGTCTTCGCATTTCGCATGAAATGAAACATGAGTGTGGATGAGGAGTTCAGTGCCGTATACGGACAAAACTACTCAGCATTATTATTTTTGGCCCATAATACGTTTTTCTAGTGTATAATCATGTCTTTATAGCTTATAATTCAATGTATTTTGTTCATTACCAATAAATTATATTTTATCGTATTTTTACTCTTCTTTCTCTACATTTTTAGTACACTTCTAAGCAAGTTAGGATTTTCTGCCTTTCACCACGTGAAAAAGCATCTCATCTTCCATCCGAAACAACCAAAAAGTGAAGATTGATTTGTTGACACCTAAGCCGCCTTTCGTAGACCAGCTCACATATATGTATATATCACTTTTATTCCCTTAAAAGATATTAATAAAAACTATTCACTACTAATAGTAATACAAACAAGTAAGAGCAGCGCTGTCTTCGGCTATGCCGAAGGCTTCATACCTTTCATGAACATCTGCAAATTTTACTTTGACAGATTACTGCTTTTGAATACATCTGCATACATCGATAGAGGAGTTACATACTTATATAAAAAATCGCATCTAAACAATCAGAGGTATGGAAGATATACTTTATATGACACCAATCTAAGTGATTTTCACCGCTATGTGATCGGTATGTAAACCGGTAACACAATTTATTGGGTTTAGTTTCGTACATAAAGGAGATATATGGCAAAAACTGGTATCTTAACAATCAGTGCTATAGGAGATAAAGCTTATAAAGCATAGATTTTGACGATTTTCTCAGTAGACTTTGTATTATTATTTATAAAATATCTTACGAAATTTATCGGTTTTAGCTGTTCAAATAAAGGAGTTTTACAGTAAAATCCCATATCTGAACAATCAGATGTATGGAAGATATATGTTGTAGTCACCCGATCCTTGTTATTTTCACTGTACGTATTCTGTCAATAATGAGTGAAAATCGTGCGAAATTTCATGTTCCTAGCTGCATAATGGAGGAGATATGATAAAAGACCTCATATCTGAACAATCAGTTGTATGGGGGCTGCAGGTTATAGTGACCCGATCTTCGTTATTTTCACTGTAAGTCTTCTGCTGATAATGAGTGAAAACAGCGCGAAATTTCATGGTCCTAGCTAAATAAATGGATGAATTATAGCGAAAAATCTCATATCTGAACAATCAGTTGTATGGGAGCTATAGGTTATAGTTATCCGATCTTTTTAATTTTCACTGTAAGTTTTCTGTTGATAATTATTGAAAACAGTGCGGAATTTCCTGTTCCCAGCTTTATAAATGGAGGAGTTATAACGGAAAATTTTATATCTGAACAATCAGTTGTATGGGAGCTATAGGTTATAGTGACCCGATCTTTGTAATTTTCACTGTAAGCATTCTGTTGATAATGGGTGCAAGTGCTGCAAAATTTCATGTTCGTAGCGGCATAAATGGAGAAGTTATAACGAAAAATCTCATATCTGAACAATCAGTTGTATGGAAGCTATATGTTATAGTGGTCCGATTCTTCCGGTTCCGACAAATGATTAATACATTATAAAAATACACCCACCTACCAAATTTGATCCGGATATCTCGAAAACTGAGAGACTAGATTGCATACAAACAGACGGACAGACGGACAGACGGACAGACGGACATGGATAAATCAACTCAGCTCGACGTTCTGATCATATAAGTATACATTTTAATGGGTCTATCTCTTTTTGTTCTGGTACTTACAAACATCGGACCAAAGTTATAATACCATTTCATGCTCATGAAAGGTATAAAAATAGTTGGTCATAATAGTATTATAGACAAGTCCACAACACACTCGAAAAATTGGTTTATTAACTATATCACCAATGAGTTTTTGTAAAATATTGAAGAATTAAAGCCATAGCTAAAAGATGTTTTGGTACATTTTTTACGTTTTGGTACACTCTTTGGTACAGAACACAAGAAGTAAGTGGCAACCGTGTCTATGTTATCGGGTAACTTTGGACCACGTGAACCTGAAGGGTGGTACATCAAGGGCGGTCCCATAATAATATGGTTGAGTTCCGATCATTGCATCTTGGAAAAATGTATGGTAATCCGAAATTATTATATGTATGACCATTGAAGTGGGTTGTTTTTTTTTTTGCTAAAAACCACAAAATTCGTATTACATTAAATCATACAATAGACCAAAATAGCCTTAAATGCTTTAGTTAAATATTTCAGTTAGATACTATCAAAATCCTATTTACAATATGCATACATACATACTAAATGCATAAAAAGGCGTAGATCTTTGCCACATATATTAAGGTGGTCCAAAATAAGAAAAGTCGGAATTTTAATGCTCTCACCCACTAGAATTGTTCTATATCGAAAACAGTATACCCTATTTTTGAATTTGAAATCAAAAAATATTTAGAGGTCGCTCAAAGCGCTCAAAGTTATCCATCTATTTTATATGGGGAGAAAACAACTTTTCGTGGAAATGGTATGAAATTCTTGAAAATCAATATTTTTCGATGGAAAAACTTTTGATTTCAAAATAAACAAGTAAGAGCAGCGCTGTCATACCTTTCATGAACATCTGAAAATTTTACTTTAACATATTACTGCATTTGAAAAAATGTACATATATATTCACAGCATACATACATAAATAGAGGAGTTACATACACATATAAAAAGCCTTATCTAAACATTCAGAGGTATAGAAGATATGCCTTATATAGCACCAATCTAAGTGATTTTGACTGCTGTGTGATCGCTATGTAAACCGGTAACATAATTTAATAGACTTAGCTTCCTACATAAAGGAGATATAACGCAAATCTCGTTTCTGAACAATCAGTAGTATTGGAGATAAAGCTTATACAGCATAGATTTTGACAATTTTCTCAGTAGACTTTGAAAATTTTTCGGTTTTAGCTGTCCGCCTAAAAGATTTTCACAGTAAAACCCCATATCTGAACAATCAGTTGTATGGACGCAATAAATATGTTACAGTGACCCGATCGTTGTTCATTTTACTGTAAACATTCTGTGGATAATTGGTGAATATAATGCGAAATTTCATGTTTCTAGCTGCATAAATAAAGAATTTATAACAAAAAATCGCATATCTGAACAATCAGTTGTATGGGAGCTATATGTAATAGTGACCCGATCTTTATAATTTTCATTGTAAGTATTCTGCTAATAATAAGTGAAAACAGTGCCAAATTTCATGATCCTAGCTATATAAATGGAGGGGTTATAATAGGGTTGCCATATTTTTTATGCGCGAAATCAGTACGTTAGACTTTTTCATTCTAAAAAAATCAGTACTTTTCAGACCATTTCTATTCAAAGTGAAATTATGAATTGAAGTAACAGATAATACTTCAAAATGCCAGAGAACTTGTTTTTAGCAATATTTTGGTATATAAATAAAATATAGTTCATAAAAAATAAAAGTGTTATTCATTTTAACATGAGTTATATTTATTTCATATTTATGCCATTTTTGAATGTCTAATGAATATTTAAATAGTCAAGGAATTCTATACATTTCATTTTAAAATAACTTTTCATTTGAATTTCACTTTAAGAAATTTTAATTACAAGCCGATTTCTCTCTTTGAGTCAGGAAGCAAACTATATACTTAAGATCCTCTCAGTTGTTAAAACAAACTAAATTATATATTTTTTCTCAAACTGTGGAAAAGTACCACTATTTAAGGACTTCATCTATATTTCCTCATAGCTTAAATTAATTTTTTCAACTACGCGAAAACTTTGAAAGACTAAGAATTCGCTAAAAAAGAGTATCTAACTCATTGTCTCGTATGCAAAACTCTTTTACAATGTGTGAAAAAAGAATTGTAATTTATAGGCAAATTTGTTGTTATTAAACTGAAAGTTATTTTCGAAATAGCTAACAACACATCACAAAATTAATTTAGCTCCATCATATTATCGTAACTGGTTCGTAATGACCCGATGATATTCCCGTAAAACGATTGATATTTTTGTTGTATTAATTTCTTGCAAATATCAAATATTATCTGAAACATGCCAACTATAATTAAATTATTTTCTTCTTACTTTTTACATTACAGTTCAAGGAAGTTCCAACGTTATATAAAAGCCTTAAGAAAACCCTAAAGTATTTGGCTTGAATTTAAAATTCACATTTAACAAATTGAAGAGATGAAAAAATCAGTACAAGAGTTGAAAAATCAGTACTGTACTGATAAAATCCGTACGTTTGGCAACCGTAGGTTATAACGAAAACTTCCCATAACTGAACAATCAGTTGTATGGGAGATATATGTTATAGTATTGCCAAATTTCATGTTCCTAGCTGCATAAATGGAGGAGTTATAACGAAAAATTTCATATCTGAACAATCAGTTGTATGGCTATATCGTACACCGGCTTCAAAAGAGTCACAACTCAAAATAATACGTTCGTCAGAAAATGCGAAAAACTATTTCGTAGCACATGCTAATCATATGGGCAGGGCGTCTTTACCTTAGGTTGTTAGGTGTAGATTATAATGAAAATTTGCTTCAGCTTTTGCTGAAAGGTAAAGAAAAGCTCTGCGTACATTTTTAGCGCATAATCTCAAAAATGCCAAATTTTGAGTTGTGACTCTTTTGAAGACGGTGTGCGATATGTTAAAGTGGTCCGATGCTTCCGGTTCCGACAAATGATTAATACATTATAAAAATACACCCACCTACCAAATTTCATCCGGATATTTCGAAAACTGAGAGACTAGTTTGCATACAAACAGACGGACATGCCTAATTTATGAAAGGTATAAAAATAAGGGTATACTTTTTCGGTATAGAACAATCCTAGGGGGTGAGAGCATAAAAATACCGACTCTACTTTTTTTTCTTACATGCATTTTTGGACCACCCTAATATACACAGATGTGTAAAACCACTACTTACATGCAAGTTTATGTATACTGTAGGTCCCTCCCCTTTGTGTGACAACATCAAGACGCACGCCACAAACTGGAGGATAAACTCGTCCAAACACTAACATTTGTGTAAGCGCCAATCTATTATTAATAATAATAATAGTAGTAATAATAATATTATTAATAGTAAACCTCCGAATGTATTTATGCCATGAAAAACCAACTTCTCATAAAAATACCATCCCGTTCGGAGTCGGTGTAAAACTGTAGGCCCCTCCCCTTTGTGTGACAACTNTGAAAAACCAACTTCTCATAAAAATACCATCCCGTTCGGAGTCGGTGTAAAACTGTAGGCCCCTCCCCTTTGTGTGACAACTTCAAGGGGCACGCCACAAATCGGAGGAGAAGCTCGGCCAAACACTAACATATGTTTAAGTGCCAATCTATTATTATTATTATGTACATTATGGTGTTTTTAAATGTAGGAAGCAAATTTTTACATCAGAGTTTCTAAGCCTCAAACCCTACTTCGATACTACTATAGTAAAATATATCACATATAAATTTGGGTCTCGATTGAAGACGGTTAAGGCGTGTCGCACTAGGCTCAAAGCTCAGATTATCCTATGAAGACATCTTAACCGAGTAAAATGTATATGTGATATCCTCGACTTTAGTAGTATCGATTGTGGGTATTAAATGAAAAGAAAATATATGTATATATTTTTAATTTTTGAGTCCAAAGAGGCATCTAGTCTTTGTCCCCTTTCCGACACGCCTTAGCCGACTCCAATCGGGAGCAAATTTTATATGTGATATGTTCGACAATGTTAGTATCGATTTTGGGTATTAGATGAAAAAATAAAATAATTTTAATTTTTTGAGCCTCTATAGACAGACGGACATGGCTAAATCGACTCAGCTCGACGTTCTGATCATTTAAGTATAGGTACATTTCAATGGGTCTATCTCTTCTTATTCTGGTACTTAGTTTGCCCCCAGTTAACCTTCTCCAATAGGGACCAACATTCATATGTATGTGATATCTCTGACCATCGTATTACCGATTGAGGGGCTGGGACTGAAAAAAATATTTCATTTGATTTTTAAGGACCACCCTTATGTGCATAATACCTAAATTTTATAAGCATAGTTTCAAAACCCACTGCAGTATGTAGATATGTAAGTACATACTTTTGTATGTGCATGTACATATGTACGTAAGTTTATATAATTATTCACGTAAGTGTTTAATGAACACGGAAATTTAATGTCAGCGCTTTAATGGTAGTTTGTAACGGTTTAACTGTTCACTGCATATTAATCCAGCAGTTGAAAACAAAAAAATGAAAACCGAGAACAAAAATAAACAGGTTTACTCTACTTGAAATTAAATATGTACATACATATGTATGTTTATACATATAAGCACATACATTCATACATATGTACACATGCATATGCATTCATGAAAGTTGAAACCCGTTGGCCTTGATGTAATACTCGTACTTAAGAATTCACCAGTTACAAAGCGCCATACTTTATGAATCCCGGCCTACTGCTGAAAGCTTCGCCTAGGAATGGCAACTGGACCGAACTGCTTCCAAAGCATTCTGAATTAAAGCTCTGAAAAGTAAAGCCAGAAAGCAGAAAGGACTTTTCTTCTTTACAATCAATTTGGAAAATAATATTTTGTTTTAATACATTTTGTAATACTTAATATACTATACATGTATTTTATAGCGAACTGTTAAAACGAATATAAGTAGAACAAAACCGAGTAAGGTCTAATTTTTTCATTACAAAATCCTAATTGTGCATACTTTATTTCGACGCACTTAGTACGTATGCGTGTACAGTCTTACAGGATTATACTGCAGTTGCTTTGGATTTCGAAAAATATGTACGAATAGAGATCATTCGATACCATCTTGGTATCGATGCATTTACTTGCTTCTGTGGTATCGGAACAAAGTATCGACTTCTGAATAAATATCGGTAAAAGTATGGAGTAAAAAATTGTAATTATAAAAATCAGTCAAACATTTTTTTATTTATTTATTTTTTTTTATTATTGAACGGAAATTCGTTGTTTTATATTTTGTTTAAATTTTCCAAAGGGAAATGGACAAAAATCATCCCCACTAACAGAGTTACAAAAACGCCGTTTCTCTGAATAAATATTTTGCTGATAGGTTTCTTTTCTGTGTAATTATCAGAGCCGAAGAAAATATGCAAGAAAAAATCCATTTTAAGCGCTTAGGTTTTGTTTTTATTCAGTTTATTTTAAGTATTGAAAAATTACAATGGACAATCAAGTGTTGCGTGATATTCTCAACTAATAGAGATCTGCGCTGGTCGTTTTAATTTTTTTAAATATTCGATTTGAGATAAATTGTTTTTGATCTCTTCAATAACATCAATGCCTTCCCGTAGAGACAAACCATTGGTCTTAAACTTTTGTATCCAAGCAGAAATGCAATTGAAGTTACGTGTTAATAAAAACCAAAATTGTTATTACTTTATTATTGCTAAACATTTCTTTAGTTCGACGAATAAAAAAAACGCCCAAGAAAAGGCCAAGAAAATTTTATAGAGCCCAATTTTCTCAAGCATTACGAAGTTCTTAAGAAATTTTCTACGCTTTCTACAATGGTTTGCTAAAGTTTGTTCGTGAAGTTTGTTTTGTTTACAACAGAAATTTCCATTATTTCGGAAGGAAAATGTGAGATAGCAGGCTGTAAAATATCAGGTGTCAAAACTCCTTCATATACACGAAAAAAATTTATTTCTGTACCGTTTTCTTAAAAGTTCCATACTTAGCTTTATACATTGAAATAAGCACGATAAAATGAAGATTGGAACCCCTGAATATACAAAATAAGGAATTGTAAGCAAAAGCTTAAACTTTCCGGGCCTGGTATATATATATATATCCTATTTTCGAGAAAAGTCTATCGCAAGGGATAGATGATGTCTTTTATTGCATATTTTACACGCTGCGAGTATATTGGAGTAATTCTTTTTGAATTTTTTTTTTGCAAGCAGAAGATATTAGGGACATTGCAATACCTCAAGCTTTAAAAATCAATCAAATACAGAAGTAACAAAGAAAGTAGACACAAAAAAGTACCCGAAAATCGAAATTCACTTGACCGCATTCATTCTGAAAAAGCATCCGCGAAGTGAATAATCAAGGTAAAATCAAACAAAAAAAATATTTAATTGGCATGTTGCTTGCAATGGCATCCGAGCGCTGAATCTCTTTGTATATCAACAAATTGTGGCAAGCATCTTTGCGCACTCACGCTGCAGTAAAATTTAGAGACAGTCTGGCAAAGTGCTAGTTCCGAACAGTGTTGCCAGACATTCTCTGTTAAATTACCCACGAAACTCGGGAAAAAATCCCTTAATTACCCACATATTATAACTTTATTCCACAAAACTCCCAAAGAATTGAAAACAGTTATTTTAGTAGTAAGAAAGTAACATTCATGTTACCTTAATATACATATAATATTCTGTCGAAATTCAATGGTCGGTAGATTACTCACTAAAGGTCTAAAAGAATTTAAAAACATCCACTACATTCATAAATTATCTTCAGTGTTTATTAAAACCTCAGATTTGGAAATTTTTTTGGGGGGTTTTTATGGTTGAATACTTACTGGCAATTCTTAAAACTATCACTGTTACAAATTATTTGCATTGCGTAAGCGAATTTGATTTTTGGTGACTTTAACGTTGAAACAGTTGACTTTTTTTAATTCAAAAGGAACCGTTATTTTATATATATGTACTTGTACCATTTGACATTTCATCAGATAATTTGTTCCGCTTTTAGTTATAATTGAAAAGATAATTTGTTAATCAGCGCTTGAATTGGTTAAAGGGAGAAAAATTTCAAAATTGGCTTATCATCTCTTATATATTAATTCACAAACATGATTTTTGTTGTACACTTTTGAGGTACTTAATCCCCATTGATTTAAATAAACTCATATCAAAAGAAAGAGGAGGTGGTGTAGATGTGCCGAACCCTCTATGAGCCACTTGGACCGAAATATTAAAGAAAGTAAGTGCGCCTGGGTCACACTGGAGAAGTGAAACTTACGTTACATGCATATCGTCGTTTAAAGTACAAACCCGCGTATCGTCATTCTGCAAAACTGCGTAATTGACATTGGCTGCCAAAAATTGGATTTGATCACACAAGCTCTTGGCTCTATCCTTATCCATTCGTCCTGAAATACTCTAGCCAGAAATGCGATTGCTTTATAAAAAAGGGAACCAATTTGAAATATGAGTATTTTTACGCTCTAGAAAATAATTTCTACAACTTCACATGCGCGGATTTGCATTTTGTTGATACGCGGTTTTGCACTTTCAACGACAATGTTTATTTTGTCTCATAACCAATATACATACATACATACATCTGCTTTTGCTTGAGGTTATATTTTTTGTGTTTTTTCTATCTAGATCCCTGCCTCTACCCCTGTTCGTTCTAATTACATTTATGTTGTTCTGTTTTCCGTTATCTTCTTTATCACAAATCGATGAAAATTCGATGAAAAATGTCGATAGCGAAATCGATAATACTATTTGGTACAAAAATCTATTAGATACTAGATAAAAATATCAACAAAATATCGATAACAAAATCGATAAAAATATTGATACAAATATCTATAAAAATATCCATAACAGAATCGATAAAAATATCGATAACAAAATCAATAGAAACATCCATAACGAAATCGACAAATATCGATAACAAAATCGATAAATACCGTTAACAAAATCGATAAATATCGATAACAAAATCGACAACAAGATCGATAACAAAATCGATAGCTATCGATAACAAAATCGATAAATACCGATAAATAAATCAATAAAAATCAATAAAAAAATCGATAAATGTCCATAACAAAATCGATAAATATCGATAAAGAATATCCATAACCAAATCGATAAATATCGATAGCAAAATCGATAACAAAATTCATAAATATCGAAAACAAAATCGATAAATATTAATAACAAAATCAATAAAAAAATCGATAAAAATTATCGCTAACAAAATAGTTAAAAATATCGATTAAAATACCGATAAGTTCCGAAAATATCGATAGTAAAATTGAATACAATATCGCTAAAAATTTCGATTACAAAATCGATAACAATACCGATAAAAATATCGATTATTTTATCGATAAGTCTCGAGAATCCCGAAAATCTCTAAAATCCCAAAATAGTTCCCAGATTGAGTCTCTGTGTCTCTCTCAATATCCTTTCCTCTTTAATTACCTTTATTTTAATCTTTCTTCCCCTATCTTCATCTTTACTTTTATCGGGATCCTCATCCTCGTCTTTGTCTTTACTTTTATGTTTATCATTTTCTTCATCTACATATTCCCCTTCACCTTTGCCCTTATATATATAAGTAAAGTGTTTAAATTTACCTTGGTCTCCATTTTTGCCTTTATCTTTATGCATCTTTGTTTATGTACGTAGTCACCTTTACTTTCATTCTTGTATTGGTTTTTTCTAAGTGTTATTCTTTAACCTTTTATTAGCAAATTTTTGTTAGATTAATACCAAATGCATACACACAAAAAGCACTTGTTTCAGCCCCAACCATTTCCGTTGCACCATTTCCGTGTGCAATTTCCGTTGAATTTGCCAATTTACTCCAAACCAACCGTCGCTAAAGAAGTTTCACTTCAAAAAAACCTATTTACAGTCCTGATTGGTACAAGTTCAACCCGAATATCAGTTAGAGAAGCAACATGTCATCTTATATATCATTACGAAATCTTATTCCCATACAAACATGGGCGTAGCCAGGTAGGGGCAGGGGGTGCTCGAGCCCCCCCTAACTTTCAAATTTTCCTTATATATATATAAAATAGTACCCTGAAATGCCAGCTTAATAGGGTCGAGCCCCCCCCTAAATTTCATTCTGGCTACGCCGATGCATACAAATGTAATTCTTCGGTATGTTCCTATGAATTATAAAATTAAACATGTGCAAGCAGACCGTACCACGCCCTAAAGTGGCACCAGCCAAGGAAGGTGTTGTCTTTGAATGTAATGGGTAAGGCTTCCTCAAGTGGGCCCTGAATTTACCAAGATTAATATTTTTCAATGATATTTAGGCAGCGCCGAGTTTTTTAGTCGAAAAGTACATTGTGTAAATTTTGTTGCAAAATTCCAAATGGTTTTTTTTTTAATCAGCAATTGAACAATTTTGCAGTGCTTTCTAAATTTTTGTTTTTCCCTGAAAGTAAGTGTCCGAATGAAAAAATTTTTTGGGTGCAGATTTAAAAAACATTAAACTATACAATGAAATTATTTGCAACTTATGCTTTGCAGATATAACTTTCATTTTCGCGTACAGATTTTATATAAATTCAACAAATATTGAGTATTTTAAGGCAAAAAATTGTTGAAAAAATTTGCAAATTTTTTCTGTTGTTGGTTGGTGTTTCCGACAGGGTAGGAGTGTGATGTAATGTGGAACGATTTTCCGTCATCCCTTGTCAAATTTGGTTTGGAGNCCGTGTTAAATCGTCGTTGGTTCATAGTTAGGTACGTCTCAGCGGATTATATTCTTTCGTTCAAACAGTAGTTTCAGTTCTGTGTGTACACCCTCAGGTAGAAATTAGCTGCTCACCTCTTTTTTGATTAATTGTTGCATGGATTCGCAGGTAGGTAAAAATCAGTTATTTTCTTTCTCTTTGTTTCTGTGGTTTGGAAATGCATTTCATTGTTTATGGTAGTTGCAGGGTTTCTGTTTTGTTTCGCGTATAGTAGCCTGATTGGTTCGAATAATATATCAGATGCGGTGTTTATTTGCTCATTTATTATT
>NW_016169796.1:0-16830 GCF_001687245.7 Rhagoletis zephyria
AATTTGCAGAATTTTTATAATTTTTGTACAAACTTGAAAATGTAAATTATATGGTGTTTGTTGTATTACCAGCTAGGCTTTTAAAAGAAAATACGAAACATTAAATAAACTAAAGACAAATAGCCAAAACAGGTTAAAATATCCACTCCTATTATTTTGTGGACAACTGTACGTACTACGTATGCGCTAAATATAAATATGCATGCTTGTCCTTTTACACGCGTATATTGCGCTGAGATGGTGTCATAAAATTAAATACTTCTCATGAGAATAAAAATGCATGCCGCACGAAATGTGGGTGTGATCGCGTATGTATATATGTATGTGCATATGTACATAAAAAATTTATAAATACATATGCAGAGTATATAACTTTATTCATTTAATGTGTAAGAACGCGCTCTGTCGTTTTATTACGGGAGTGTTTGGCTGCAGCACAACGAACAACAATAAAGTGCGCCACTTTAATAACGGTACATACATATGTAGATATGTAATAATGAGCTTGAAAGCTATCAAAGTATTTTCATTAGTGCGATTACAACTACCGAAGTTAAGTCGTCCAATTGTTAATGTTGGCACTTCTCTATGTTAATTGTTATTATTCTAATTTCTGGCAAATTTTAGTGTGGAAAACTTTATATGACGCAATTCCTAACTCATAGGCTGGCATACACAATTCGAAACATATGAATAAAAAGTAAACGTTAAGCAGATTAAGAAGAAACACAATCAAACCACAATATGACTGCAGACAGTCAAGGACATTGAGTGACAAAACCACTGTCATAACCGCAGTGGAAGAAACCAAGGGTGTAAAGTAATAAACGAAAAACCGAAAACGACTTAAGAGCCTTAAATGCGACGTAAAATGCGACTACCTAAACAATTTAAAAAAGACACGTACTTAAAAAGGGAGAGAAAAAAGCATTAATGGAAATATTTCAAAGTTTTTTCTCTGTCTGTCCATTTTTTTATTTGTCGCCCTGCTGATTCAGCAACTCTTAGGCACGGAGCACATTAGAGCGATACGACTCTCGATAGATTCTATATGCGGTGTGAGGGCAAACCGTGTCGCACGACCGATACGCAAGCGATATTTTGTCGCAGCAGTTTCGCTGTCGTGCAAGTGTGCACAGTTTTCATCGCCTCATACCAATTCCCACGTAATCAGCTTTTNCAAGCGATATTTTGTCGCAGCAGTTTCGCTGTCGTGCAAGTGTGCACAGTTTTCATCGCCTCATACCAATTCCCACGTAATCAGCTTTTCGATGTCGCTTTCGTATCGTGTCGCTTATCACATCGCCTATCGTACCGCTCTAATGTGCACAGTGCCTTACCATACTTGAAGGAAAGCGATCGCCTCCACTCTAAATGTTTGCNTCGATGTCGCTTTCGTATCGTGTCGCTTATCACATCGCCTATCGTACCGCATATCGTACCGCTCTAATGTGCACAGTGCCTTACCATACTTGAAGGAAAGCGATCGCCTCCACTCTAAATGTTTGAACGAATTTCGAATTTGAATGTTGAAAAGTTTACATTCTGCCTTATCCTGAGTTTCGCGTGAAGAAAAATTCACCCGAAAATTTGTCACCCGCCTATAGTAAACCATGGAAACCAAAAGTGAAATGTGACCCGGTTATGCGGTAACATACATAAAAAAATATATATATATATTCCAACGAATTGATAACCTCCTCCTTTTTTCGATGTCGGTTAAAAAAATTATAAAAAAGAAAGGCATAAACTTGCAGTTTGGTTTTATTTTATACTAGATAATAATAATATAATAATTTTATACTCCGTATTCAAAATTTATTCTCTGCCTTATCCTGAGTTTAACCCGAAAAAAAATCATCGAAAATTGGTCATCCGCCCATAGTAAATACATGGAAACCAAAAGTGAAAATGAACCAGTTCGGGGAAAATTAAACTTATGAGAAGGCTGAATGGTGTATAAAGTAACGGAAAGTTATTTCCCCGTATCGTGGGTTTCCGCCAATAACAAATTCACCCGAATTTTTTCCAACCGCTCGTAGTGAACACATGGAAGCGAAAAGTTAAAATAAAATGATTTCGGGCGAAAATGAAACTTATTATAAGACTGATTAATTTTCAATGCAGCGTGTCAACACTGAAACTGTTATAAATGTTTAACGGCATTTTCCTTTCTACAAAAACTGCTGCCCTTTTAATGCCGTCCCCCCAAGTATTTGTGCGTAGAGGGCATTGAGAAGGCATTATTTTGCGGTAAAGAAAAAAACGCCATAAGTCAACAAAGTCCGGGCAATTAAAACACATTTAACAAGTTTTGGTGCATTATTTATCTGCGCTGTGGTGCTTGCATGTCTTGGATTGTATAAGTATAACCGAGGGCACTTGTGCACAAGTGTGTCGAGCTTAAATGCGATTCATCCATGTAGGGACCTCAGATTCTGACACCCAAAACAACTTAAAGGTCTACACGGCTGATTATACCACTCATCTATGTACTATGTTTAGACAAAAATTCTCTATAAAAATTTCAGAGAAGAACGAATGGGATGTTGCCACAGACTTAAACCCAGGGTCGACGGCCTTATATACAGATGGTTCCAAACTTAACGAAAGAATGGGAAGCGGGATTTTTTTCGGGCAAACTCGCACTAAACCTCAGTTTTCACTTATCGGTCCGTTGTAGCGTTTTCGAGCAGAGTTAAAAGCCATTATTGAGGCCGCTCGGGGTTGCGTAACCTCTGCATCTGCAGGACGGCATTTCGCAATTTATTTTGACCGCCAGGCTATTATCAAATCTCTTAAATCTAACAGAGAAACATCCTAAGTAGCTATTTAATGCAGGAATACTCTCGAAATGCTCCTGAACTATCTGTATGGGTCCCTGGACTCCAGAAAATTCCTGGAAACTGCTTAGCCGAAAAGCTGGCAAGGAGGGGGATGGAAATATCTGAAGTTAAAACTGCCCAAAATGCGGGCGTACTACTAACCTCCTGCAAGCACAGACTAAAGGCCGAACTCATCGATAAGGTAAATACTGGGTGGGCTGTGGAAACCACTTGCCATACTACCAGACAAATTTGGTCAAGTATTGTTGCAGTAGATTGCTAGTCGGGGTAATCACCGGACACTGCCGTGTGTGCCGGGAAAGAGGTTGTGATACCAAACTAATGATTTTTGTCGCAATTGCTGAGGCGAGGAAGAGGTGGAGGGTATCGAACATTATCTTTGCCATTGTCCCGCGCTGGCCAATGCGAGCAACCAACTCTTCAACAAGCACTTTTAAGATTGTTTAGCCGATCTGAACTCGGGAAACTTTCTCAAATGTTTATACTATAAATACAAAAAGGGCTCGGTGGTTCAATGGGTTTGACTTATAAAATTTGGTTTTCAGGAATATTACCTGTCTTGAGTGGTGGATCATCTTGCCATTGGTATCTCGTTTGAGGTTGGACCGGCGATTTCTCAAATTTCAAATCCTAAAATACACTGCCAAGCACAGTAAACGCTTCATTAGAGTTTGAGAATTACTTTGGCTCAAACTGACCCAGAAACGCTGTGTGTCTGAAAGAAATGTTTGTAGTAACTAAATAGAAAAAAAATATATATATATATATTTATCCAACATCGTAGACTGAATTAAATTAACTGCAGCGAGTTCAATTTTTTGGGAAAATTGAAACGATCGAATGCTACATTAAATGTTCTGCCTTTTTTCGGACTGAATTACGTGCAATTCCTTAAAAAAATTTAAATAAATAAATTGTAAAAATACAAAAGTAGTACTAAGATAAATTGCAGCAAGTTTTCGTGGCTACAAGTTTTTATTAATTTTAAAATTACTATACTATATCTACTAAAAAGCTTATAGCGTTTTCTTTTCTCAAAAAAATGTCTGCCCTTTTTATGGGCACTCTTACCTTGCAGTGCTTTGAAACCTGAGAAAATGTTGCATTCTTTATATGAGAATGAAACAGGTAATGTACTACTCCATCACAATTTATGTATAGAACTTAATAGAGCTGAATTATTCACTTGGCTTGTAAGTCTTTAACAATTTTAAAGCAAAACACTTATTTCTGATAGGGAAAATAATTGAATTTTTACAAGATTAAATTAAAAATCAACCATGCAACTCTCACCCTCACGTTTATTTGAGGGCAGAAAAGGCAGCACTTTCGCCGGATCAGAGTGCAACCTGCTGAGAAAAGAACACGACGCCATGTGAAAGGGCTGAGAAAAGAACATGAAAATGTGACAGCACTAACACAAGGCAGAATAAGTGCAGCCTTTTTTCGAGAAAAGAAAATGCTATTGCACATAAACAGGTACTTAATAATGCATATATATATATATATATATACGTATGCATATACACTCGGCGACAAATGAAAGTGTACACCTTGTTCCTATGCAATATTCACAATTATTTTCATGACAATTTTTTTAAATACATTCATTATTTACGAAAATATAGTTCATTCAACATAAGTGTAATATAAACCATATAAACCAAAGCTTCACACTTTATTTAAAGTTCACAAAATTTCAAAAAAATTCAACTTTTTATTCAGAACTTCTAAAAAATTTTGTATGAAGTTATGTAGCCTATTTAATTTGCACTTCAGTTTCAACCGGATAAAAAATCGCGTTGATTTTTGAGAATTTCTATATTATTATAGTTTTTTGATTTATGTGGTTTATATTATTTGTAGCAGTAAGTATATTTTCGCAAATAATTAACGCAAACATTTTGAATGAAAATAATTGTGAATATTCTATTAGAACAAGGTGAACACTTTCATTTGTCGCCTAGTGTATAAATGCCTGCATGTTTCAGTCCTCGTTTGAGTAGAATTACGCTTAAGCAGAGATTGAAGTAAAATCTTCAATTAAAAAAAAAAGATAAATACAAAACAGGTTTTGCGCATTCTCGCGAGTGAAAAGCCTCACATGAAAATCATAAACGTATTGTTGAACTTTTCAACCTTTCCACACAGTTTTATATCTCCTGGCTATTTTGGCAAGGCTTGAGTAAACGTATGCAGCCACCTTTTCCGCTTTGTGTTGCCAATTTAAAGCCTTCATCAGTTTTACTCTCCATCGCTCCTCCCCCTTTCATATACTATGTATGTACACTTACACTGATACATACTTAGTAGAAATATAGTTGGTATGTAGTCGCTAGCCTTGTTGCTCGTAGATTTAATCTCTCGCGCTCTAACGATTTGATCAAACCTCTTAAATTGATTTAAACTTTTAATCTTTACTTGGCATTCGGTGGCAGTCTATGAAGCATGAATATTTATATGATACTGCATTTTTGGAGGCAGTGCCGCCACGGAAATAGATACTTCTGAGTTTTTGGTTTGGCGCCAAATATCTGCATTACTCAACAACTACATTTACTAAGTTCATTTTTTGCTTTTGCTTTTTTTGGCTTAGTTTTTGCCTGGCTTTTTTCTAGCCACGGCACAGCTCAGTTTTTCTGCATTATTAAATGAAAATTATGATAATTTCACACGGACTATAATTTCTGAGTTAGATACTTAGTACGTGTAAGTGTTGATAGGCGAGATACCAGCCGCCATTGTTGGTAGCTTTCGGGTTGGTGGCAATGTCTCGACGAATGTGCCAAAACAGCGCGACGAATCGGGGCAGAAGGAGTATGCCAAATCGCGCAAATATTTGAGAGAAAACTCTACAAGAAAAAAGATATTAAAATAAAACAATAAGAGGCGATGACAGGAATTTTAAAAATCTGTTGAAAGTTTTGTTGAATTGAGATATTTAAGTCCATTCTTTTTAATTGTACTGTTAAAAAAGGAAGCGAGACATCCAATGAAACTTATGTAGGTCACAAAAAGTTAAGAAATTATTAGACTAGTTTTTTAATTAAAAAATTATAATTGTTGTCGATTTAGGTGCTCTGCGTAATAAAGAGCAACTAGCAAAGAATGAAAATTTGAAGAAAAGTAATTTGAAATCTTCTAAAATTTAATCAACGGCAAAACGGTTTTACTTTTTTTATGGTTAAACGCTTCGCAATATATACGTATGCCTGCCTGGTCTCGCATGCGCAGTTAATGCGCGTTTTTATGGTAGTGTTTGATAATTTCATTACTGCTGAAAGCCAATTTCTTGTTAAGTCTTTTAGGCCTTTGGCACAATAGTCACCAAAGCGCTCAATATGCTGCTAACCTCGCTTCCAAGGGATCTGTGTGATTACATGGCTGAGAAACATAACCGCATCAGGCAGTGAAATTTCATGAGCCTCATGAAATGTCAATGCCTGATGCGGTTATAATACATGCCCTGTGCATCCTTCTTTAAATACATATGTAAACCTCTGCTAAATGAAAAATTCATAGAAATTGGCAATGAAATATTGCAATTGGAACCAATCTGTACTAAGTCTGTACTTAACCTAATTAGGTAAGACATCCACATAGTAATTGGAGGTCTTAACTGACATTGTTTGATTGGATTACTTGCAGTCAGACTGGGCATACCCTAGAACGACTACCGAAGATAATGAATGGACGATGCCATTTTCCAGCTATAGCAAATTATAGAGCAAAATCTCTAGACAGTCACTTTTTTCTGAATGCAATGGATATCAGGAGTACTTATAGGAGAAACTAGGGAAATAACTGTTAACCTGCTGCGGCAAAACAAGGACCTTTAGTGCAAGTGAGTCCCACAGAGGTGTGCCGCCTACACTAAGGTGACCATTTCTCTCATTTGGCCCTAGTTTTGTAGAGTTCGGTAGATTTTCTGGGCACCAAATCAGCGTTATTATTTTGACTCCAATTTGAGACTTTTGTTCCGCAGTGTCGTAAAATGAGGTCAGCTTAAAAAGGTAGATACTTCGTGCAAGCGTAAGAGGGGATAAATGTTTTACGTAAACATTCCTTCAACCACAAACCTCGTCCTTTTTTGTTCTAGATTGTCCAGCGACTGTCCACCTGAGATTAATATATAAAAAATTTCTATGCAGAATGATGGAACAAGTTTGCTTAAATGTGACTACAGTCGTTCACTATGCTGCATAGAAATTTTTTAAATAAATTTTGTTTCAGCAATTTTAAACTCTTAAGTTCAGGTCTTCAACGCGATTTCTTTCTTAGTTCTGCGTTACAACTATCTTTGACTTTTCGCGAATATGTAAGCTAGTCTATTACCGAACTCTTTCTTTCGATCAATACGCGGGTCTGTTTCAAACCGCTGAAATCTGACGCAAGCTTAGTGAAACAATGATAGCCTCGACAGATAAATTGTATGCGCACCTAGAAAAATCGTACGAGGGCTGCCCCCGCCACTATGTTAAAATAGTGCCTGGCAATTTGAATACCAGCATGCGCATAGAATGCCCAATTTGGCTCAACATTAGTAAAATTCCGTACTTATGCCAACACTTCTGACAACAATTACCAACGGAACATGGTAGTTTGCAGTGCCAAATACCAGCATCGAAATAAAAGCATTTGCTTTTGTAATAGGTCGAAGATATATTACGAGAGTTCTTTATAAACACTCCATAAGAGGAGCTCACATTGACTAGAATCACTATCTTGTTGGAGCCAATGCCCGCATGCGCCTCTCTCTCTCTATCTCGGTACCCGGATATAGGTTATTTTTAAAACGAGTACCCGGGTAGGCGACTATCTATATCCGGATACCCCAATAGCGATTTATATTTGCCCGGGACCCGTGTAGTGGGTTATAAATACTTACACGGTTACCCGAACATAGGGTTTATTTTTACCCGGGTACTCGCGTAGGCTGTCATCTTTACCCGGGTACTGGATATTTGGTTATATTTATCCGCGTGTACATATTTGCCATTAACTGCCGAGTCGCCACTCTATTTGAATTTTTGTTTGTTGCTGGGCAGGACTTGAACCCTGAAAGTACAGAATGGCAGTATGCTTCAGGCCATTAACGAAATTCCTCCGCGTATTTAAGTTTTGTCAGAAAAGCCTATAATTACAGGATATTCAGTCATTTCCCACTGACCATTGCAATAAGCAAGCAGCTAATTATAATTTACATCAACTTTCACTTAAAAATTTTACCAAAAACAAAGAAAGGCCGCATATAAAAGTCAAAGGAATAAATAGCAAAGGATTGTGTATGGCAAAAGTTTTCATTTCCACTCAAAATACATCAAAGTATTCGTTCACTTTTTTTCATATAAACTCGTAAAGCACCGTCTGCTTTCCTCGGCCTTTTCTACAACTTTTTCCTTCTTTCACGATTGACCTGCAAAAGATCCATCGTGTATTGTAATTGAGTTAAGTTAAGCTAAGTTTCAAGAGTTCAGTTTTTATAATTGCTAAAATGTTCGTTGGTGTATGTGGGCAAAACTATGCAGCAGTCAATTGTGGATGCAAAAGTGTGATTCTAGCTATGAAGGTGGCTCAAACACTTGACCCATGGTTAAGTACAACAAATGTGCAAGAATCTTTCACACAGAATATTTCCGTAAAAGTATATTTGTAAGACATATGTACACATATAGTGTAGATAAGTACATTAAATATACCAAAAATAAACAGCTAAAACTGTCTCACCAACATTATTGGCCATCGCTGCTTTTTATATGTTGTAGCACTGCAAGCTATGAAACTTTTAAACGATCTGCATTGCAATTCAGTGCATTGAATTCAATTTCAATTGAAAATCAACGAAACAGAAAATTTATGTATGTATGTGTACATACATACTCGTACATATTGATATATGTAACTAGGCTCAGTTCAACGTCTTCGTACAAAAGACTGGGAAACAAATAGCTTTTGCTTTATTTTATGAGATTGCATTTAAGTAAAAACGCGATTTAAATATGTCCATTTTAATTTAATACAAATATAAAAAAGGTAAAAATGCCGAAAGGAATATGAAGGAAGACTAAGGTTGTAATAAGAAGCAAGACTAAGGTTGTATTGATAAAATTACTTTTTCTTTGAAAATACCATTATTGCATGCTTTCAATACAGCAAAGCCTTGAAACCCAATAGATTTGTTTATAGCAAAAATGATTTATGTAAGCCACTATGCAATTTCTATATAGAATTGCTCGTTGATTCCAAAAATCTAGTTAATTTTGTTTTCTATATCTTACGAATCAAAGAACCAATGCTAATGAAATTCTCCATAAACTTTACCCTTCCAGACTTTTTTTGGTCGTTTGATATAAAAATTAAAAAAATTTAAACTTTAACAGGGGGAGAAAAATAAAAATAAAGTTATTTGTGATTTTTTTTAATTTCTGTTGAAGCCTGTTCTGTTACAAAAAAAAAATAATAATCAAGCTACTAATGAACAAAATCGATGGATAAATAAAGAAGGAAATGAAAATGCACAAGGATTTTTTGTATGAAAAATGTGCAGGAAAGAATGTTGCTCATACGCCATGTACATCTGAGTAACACCTTTTTGTTCATATTTCATACAAAAACTTCTTGCGCATTTTCATTTGACCACTCATTCCTTTCTTATTTTTTCATCTATTTTCTTCTTTGGTAGCTTCAATTTAGCAAAGGACCAGGCTTTCATATAATACAAAATAAAAAAGTTAAAAAAAAAATTAAAAATAAAATATTCGTTATTTTTTAACCAACTTCAAAAAAAGGAGCAAGTTATCAGTTCTTCGGAATATTTGTTTTTATATATGTTATCGCATAACTTGGAATTATGTAGTGGTATCCGGTGAGCAAAAAAAATGGCGTGATCCAGTGTTATTGCACCCCTTTAATTCTGCAAGAATAAGGATACGAAATTCGATATGATACGATAACATATCTATATTTTTTTTCTTTCGGTCCCAATACTATTAACTCGATAGTTTTCACCCGAAATTTTTTGGAATCGAATACCAGGACCCTTGTATCCAAACTGGTGTGGCGTTGCATTTTGGTGCTGAAAAATTATTAAGAAATAAAATTAAAATGTTAAAATTACAAATACAATTTTCTTTAGTAATATTTGACCTATTTAAGGATAATATTCCAAGTTCCAAAATGTAAAAATCTTTCCTCCTTTTTTTACAGCGAAAGTATCTGGGGTAACGTGGAGACTCCCCACACGACACCAACCACTACTTCGCATGCTCAATCCCACTCAAATAACACCCCTCTCCCTCTGGTCCCGCCAGGTCGGAACTTATGACTTATGAACAAACCGAAATAGGCGGCGCTTAGCAGTAGCCTAATTGATTCGAACTCGGGTCCGAGCAACATCTAAAAACAAAAAAAAATGTATATTCCTAACAGCCGTCACCACTTGGCAGGCAATCACAAACTTCTTAGTGCATTTCTGCCCTTCTTATAAATCTATTTTACATCTGAAGGCGATCACAAATTAGAGCAAAGATCGGTCAAACACTTACCAAAAGTGTAAGGGCCAAATATTTTTGTATAAACATTTTTTCAAGTAGATCAGAGCCAAGGCAGAATTTTTCGACGATGCGGCCAAATATTACTTCCTTGCTGCTATTGGCCTCTCGTATGTGCGCTAGAAGCCCACGTCGAAGATATCCTTGGACGTTGCGTTCGTGGCGCGGGCGTACATGAGTGAAGATTGTGGCTATATGCTCATCCACCTAAGAGAGTTACAGTACTCGCTGATGCAGGCACTTTTCTGCCACCAATCAAATTAGTAGTATGCCCTCTTATCGCAGTCCGTTATATGCTTGCCGTATTCGCCTTTCATTGTAGTTTGTTTCTATGACGTACAACCCATTGCCGAGGGGGTTTCGCCTACTTACAATAGACAGGCTCGGTTCGGAAGTCGTACATTCTAACGTACATTTGTATATGAATGTGCAGTACATACATTCTTCTTAATATTATCTTCAATTAATTTTATCTCATAATTTAATTTTTAAATTCAATTTTAAACTAATATCTCCGATGTTTGATTAAAATAAAAAATTATAGAATCACACAAAATCCGCCCTGAACTGAAGTTGTTGAAGCCAAACTTGTTCCAAAGCACGCATAAATCGTTGCTGGCAACACATTTTAAGCACAGCTAAACGCGGTTTTGCAAGTAAAATGCTTTCCAAGAACGCTTAAGGTCGATTCTATGCATGACTCTGCCACACATACATCCATAGATTTTCAACCATGCATAGATATGTTTGTATGTACCCTGCCGGACATGTATCTAAATATAAGCTAACTTTAAGTTGATTATATATATTTTTGATTATTATATTTTCTTTGCGGAAAGCTAACTATTTTCGTAAGGCGAGGATGGTTTACCACTGCATTTGATGTAACTAAATTGTAACTTACTACTTTTGGACATAAAATAACCAAATATTTTATTTTTATTTTTTTTATTTTATTACATTTCATATTTGTTTCCATATTCGGCTGTTGGTGGTGCCATATTCGAGCTCCGTCAGACATAACTTCAAACTGATATCAAATTTCGATCTTCCTTTTATTTGTCCTCAATTCGAAAAAGTATTTGCGAAGTGCAGGATATTTAAATAGAAACACGTTTAAAGAAAACCATCTCCTTCATTACTCCTGCATTACTTGCCAACTAGTTTCAAGTTAGCTTCTTGTACTACAACTACAAGCTATATATTTTATAGAAAACCCGCAAAAAAGTTAACTACAAATGGGTTATATTTTATCAATTGATAATTTTTTTTCTGCAGGGTACCTACATACATACAGTCATATACATAAATGCTAATATTAACACATGCACATGGTGAGAAAAACCGCGCAGTGAATTTGCAGCACTGCATACCATTTTGCGATGCTGGCCCAGCCATTGCCAGGCATTGCCATTCATCATATTTGACGACGCACAAGTGGCGTGCGCTGCAGCAATTTGTGCCGCTGCTGCTGCTATGTATTGCTGCCACCACTGCTTCTTTAGCTTTCATAGCACTATATTTATGCTACACCTCCTTGCTATTCGTATGCAATGGCGAAATTAATTTTTGGTGTCGCAGTTGCCACTTTACTGCTGTTATTGTTGTTGTTTCTATCTTTGAGCTGCGATAAAACTTTCTCGGCCATAAACATCAAACCTCAACAACCAAAAACCAACGAAGAACAACAACAATAAAACACTACCTATTTAGAGCAATAACAGTACTAGCTGGAACAGCGCGAGCGTGTACAATAAATGCACTACTAACAACAACGACAAGCACATAAAACTTTTCAATTTCAAAAGACCAAACACTGAAGATGATTAGAAATGCGAAAGTTTCATGGCAGCAGCGGCAATAGTGGAATCGTGTGGGGTTGTGGCAGCTACCAGCGACAGCAACATGTTTTCAGGTTGCTTTTTTGTTATTGTATTGTTGTTGTTGGTCTCGCTCGTTCGTGTTGCGCTGGCGTCAATGCCGCCACTATCGGGTGACATTGTATGCATAAGTGTTATACTCTACGCCCGCACCGTAAACTCAACAGTGCCAAAATTGGCGGATGCTTTTAATTATGGCGACCGCGAGAATGAAAATTTTCACGCGGGCGTGTGGCGAGCACAAAACAGAAATATGTAAGTATGTATGTACATAAACATACATACTTATCATCGCATCAATGTATGTACTAGAGGTTAACGCCACCGAGCCACGCCGCCGAGCCACGCCGCCGTTTTTTGTCATTTCTCACGGCGGTGGCGGCGTTCGGTGCCTGAGGAACTTTGTACAAAATTTTCATGATGTATGCACATTGAAAAATATCGCTTGATGGAACTACTACTCGTATAAATAACGCTATTTTTATTGAATAAGAGAATATGATCTCCTTTATTTTTATTTAAAAAAAGCGTAACTCAGAAAAAACATAGCAAACACGTTTTTCGATCGAGAGCGTTTATTGCAGTGACNCCGTTTTTACCAGTGTTGTCATCGAAAATTCCCCGGATCCGAGTTAGTTCCCAAAAACTTCGTGCATTTGTTCGGCTGCTTATGCGCATATTAAGTAGGAAAATGCATGAGTAAAAGCAAATAAAGGCTGTTTATGCAAATAATCGAGCCCGTTTATCAACCGTATAAGAGCTACATACATATTTATGCACAGCTGCATTCAGGTATTCAATTCACATTCACATGCTGCAAAATTCCGGCTTGACAAATAACTGGGTATTTTCACAATTCGGGTATTTATCTGGCGCGTTAGCATGCTTACATGCAACAACAACAACTACAGCAATACGATACCACTGTAATAGTGACAACACTGCACCCAGCCACAACGGCTACAACAAACTCCACACCACCGCAAAGCGTTGAGCGTTACTATGCGCTTCGTTGCGCGCACTCAGGCGAGCTAGTTGGTTTGGTGGTTGGTCGGTTGCCTGGAAGTCGGTGGTACGAGTAGTGGTGTTGGTTGTTGGCGGCGTGAAATTCGCTTTGCCACATAGCACCGCATCGCGCCGCCAAAGTGCAAATAAAGCGTGCACTGCAAAAACAATCGTAAATACTTACACTATGTGATCGCCAGCATTTTGAAATCATACACCCCCACGTATATGTACGTACATATGTGCATATGTAAACACGCACACACTCCTACACAGCAAGCGGAAACAAATGCGCGTTAATGCTGATGTGCGAGTCGACAATGAAGCACAAGGGGACACGAAAGTGAACAAAAACTAAAATACAAAAAACCGTTTCTGAAATATGTACCTATATACAATCGTACCATTTTACTATGTTCAGAATTTCGAGAATCCGCCTAATTCACTCACACGCCTTCCAATGTAGCACATCCCTCGCTCATTGTTCAGCTCTATAACAACACGCGCGATTCGCATACAATACCCCCGTTCACCAGCAATCACTACATTAATCATATTCAGTGCCCGAATACAACGCCAAAATGCGACATGAATGCATTGCAGGTTATCAGCGAGCAGCTGCTAGTACACTCGGTGGGCTGGACTGAGTTGCCTGTTGTCTATTGTTTAGCTGCATAATATTCACTTTTCGTAAGTCGCTTGGTATTCTTGTCATTTTGGCGCGAATAGACATGCCGCGGAAAGTGTGTGCGGCAGGAAATCCCATACATGGACTTGTAGGTGCAAAAGTATACATACATGCATTTGTATGACAACAGAAATACCCTAGAATCGTTGCATAATCCAGCTGATGGTTTATGCGAACGAAAGAAGTAGAAAATATATTTATGTTAAACGCTGAGCGTAGTAGTTGAACGGTTAATTAGTGTATAAATAAGTATTCTGTTCCAATTGCAGTCCGGTTTACAGGATTTAGTCAGAACTTACAGGAAGTCGTTCCTATTGACATAAAACCTGTAAGTGGGAACACATTTGAGAGAGTAACTGAGCAACTGTTCCTAGTCAGAAGTTACAGGATTTAGTCCGGAGTTTCTTTTCCTGTAAGTTCATGAAAAGTGTCAAGCGATCAGCTGATTTGCATGTGCAAGCAAAAACAAACAGCGGTGAAAGCAAAGTACCTTATATTTGTTATAAAATGGAAGTAAACAACGAAATATTTAAATATGTATAGATTTTATTAATTATTTAGTGATATTTCAGCCAAATCAGTGTAGTGCCAATGACATGTAAACAAACCGTCTGACGGTTTTACAGGAAATAGTGCTTTTTGCGTTCCTATGCACTTCTGTATCTGTTCTCCTTTTACTCTCGTTTGAGAGCGTAAAATTGTAGTTTGACAGTTCCACAGGTTTTAGTCCGAAGTTCAAAGGAACAGACTAAAGTATGGAGAGGAAAAGACATATTTACAATACTTGCGTAGTATTTATGGGCATATCTATGTATGTTTGAAATTTCACTTGCATGTTAATGAGTGTAAACCCCCATATTGGCCTTTATGTGTCTATAGTGAATTAACATCTTCTTAGCAGAAAGTTCTTAGAATTATTTGTCCCCAATACCCGTACACTAGGTCGATTACCTCTCAGGTGGACTCTTCAATCTTCAATTTTACTCGGCGCGAATTTGGTAAAAATAATTAAATGGAGTAACTATGTGGTAGTGTACGATGTACCTCATTTAAGATATACACTAAGGGCAGTTTTTCAGTGCATGGCTGTGGTTTAAACTTAGTTTAGTTAATCAAATGTCAGCCAGCTATTCAATATAAACGTAGTTTACGTAATCTAAGTTAAAACTGGCATGAACATCTGGATCTAAGAACAGGGAAAATACAATCAGCCTCATTACGTAAGTCGTAAGTTAGACTAAATTGTTCAACTGGACAACAATGGCATTGCCTACTGTCGTGCATAAATACGTAAAGGCCGAAAATCATCGAAGACTATCCAGTGCAGCCAAATATTTCCATTTTAATACACAAGTCAATGGAAAACCTCCGAATGTATTTCTGCCATGAAAAACCGCTTCTCATAAAAATGTATAAACGCCGTTTGGAGTCGGCGTAAAACTGTAGGTCCCTCCGCTTTATGTAACAACTTCAAGCCGTACGCCACAAGTTGTAGGAGAAGCTCGGCCAAACACTAACATAAGTGTAAGCGCTATTCTAATGTATTATTATTATTATTATTACTATAGTAGTTAGGATATCATCTAAAGTCACATAGCATTTGGCAGCTATTCTATTAAACAAAACTCTGATCAGTCGCAGCGAAAGCAAAACGAATTCCTGCTTTGTAATTTGTGTCTCAAAAAATTAAAATTAGGAAAAAAATTTCATTTTTTTTTTTACTGCAGAAGTGAATCTTTAAGGCCTAAAGCCACACCGATGGAATGAAGTGGGGTATGGTAGTTCTTCTCCGTGTGTAATTACACAACCCGTAATCCATTGTTAAGATTTCTTTGGGTCACGGCAGAAAATAGGAAGTTTCAGTTGGGTTACTCCGACGCATTCGACCCAAGGGCATTAGCAGCGTCTCTTTAAAAGCAAGCGAAGCAACCTTTTTGCGATATCTGTGAATGGGAACACAACCAATTTCCACCAGATTTTGATTGTAGGGTTGGTTTGGGATCAGCCGCGAAAGAATAAATTTACCACCACCGCGAATATTTTAACGGGTTCGCACCCTCAATAGAGAAGGTGACTCAATCCGGCCTGTTGGCATTCTAAACTAGGCTAAGGCTAACATCACCCCCATAGAAGAAACATGTGCGGTGATAAGGAGTTGATAAGGTCTGATGAATGCATACACTACGACTGTAATTTAATCCAACGTCGGGCGCAACTGATCCGTCAGGCACATCCAGCACATTTTTGTATCTCGCCGTACCGTTTTATACCATTAACTTGGCTGACGATGGGTTGCTGCCTCTTTTAGAGTGCTCTTTACAGCAAAACCACTCAGTATTTGTTTGACAGGATTTGTGCTGAGACATTCATTGCGCCCAAACTCGTCACATTTATTAAAGTAAGTATTTTTCAATAACGTTTACATGACCCTTTAAGTTTAATTATTCGGCACCCTGAAATTGTGCATATGCAATAAGGCATATAAAAAAAAAGATAATGCATATATGCACAGTTTCGGTTTAAACCGAAATAATGTCTAAATGCACAGTTCCCATATGCGCAATTTCGATGCCCATTATTATTTATCTAAAAGTAGCTATTGGGTTATTCCATTGAAAAGAGGAAAACGACATAAATTTAAGTATGCCCTAATTATCTCGCTTTCAGTAGTAACCTCTTTTTAATTGACCAAATTTCATTAACCTGTGGGAAAATATAAAACAAATCAAAAGAGCCCAATAAACATTGGGCTTGGTTAACAATTCGAAAATTATTGGAAAACCAATCTTTTTTCGAGTCTCACCTTTGGTAACTAATGTGGAATAGATTAGTATTCGATTCGAGAACTAGGCCATTCTCCA
>NW_016169797.1:0-11398 GCF_001687245.7 Rhagoletis zephyria
TAACCGTCCTATCAATTTGTACCGAAATCAGTATATATATTGTGCTTGATACAAAAAAAGCAAAATGCTGAAAGATGCTTTTCAAATAACGGTAAATTTTTGAAATATGGAAACATCGATATTTCGAAATTTAAGGGCGCTGATTTACTACCCTTTTTATACACTTTGAAATTTTTCTGCTTCAAAAGTGTACGAACTAACAGTGGGCAGGGTAGTAATTAAAGTTGATACAACAATTGAAAATAAATAAGATTATTATGGAATTTTCGAAAATAGGCGTGGCACCACCAATCTATGACTACATAAGTGGATCTCATTAAGTCTAACTAAATATAATAAGAAATAAGGGTAAAACTGCTCCTGCATACCATGTAACGGCAGTTTTCAGAAATGTTCGCCTTCGTGCGAACTTAGACTTCTTTACTTGTTATATAAGGTGATTAAAATTACGAAAAAAATTAATTGTAAAAACATGTAAATACCTACTATTATCTTAATCTATTCTCAGCGTTAGTTGTTTCATCATTTCCATTATATAAATACTTGAATTAATTATATATTTAGTACAGACATATCTACATATGTATTTTCTTGATTTGTGCCGCTTTCTGCTACGCCAAAATCATTGCCAATATTGTATTCTAATGAAAATGCCGATACGTTTTTTTTTACCTAATCGTTTACCTTTTTTGTTCGTCGGTACTTTTAAAGATGAGAGATTTGTGTTGTTTAAGGTGTCTCTCATTTCACAGTTTCGATTTCAACCGCGCTGAAAATTCTACATATTTCTATGTCAATTTTTATGTACTTGCCCGCAAATGTTTTGCACACATCAGATTACAAACAACCGCAGAGCCCCTATTTGGTAATAGAGACTTTTATTTTGGTGCGAAGCATTGACAGCAGGCATTCGATTATGCGAAAAAAGTAGGTAAAACATCTTTAAAGGTGAAACTTCTGTTTGGAATTATAAACTTATTTAGTTACAAATGGTGTCATTGTCTTTGAATGACCTTCCTTGCAAATAATTTATTGCGAGTAGCTGAGGTATGTATGCGCTGAGAAGCAGAAAATGTTAACGAACATAACTAGCAGGATCTTGGCGTGGTTCACCTTCCGCCGTCAATTTCTAGCCTAATCATCACCTGGTGAAAAGTTTGACAATGAAAAAAAAATGTTTTTACTTGCCTCACTGGCTTAGTCTCATTCTTTTAAAAAGCTTAGGATCAAAATGTTACTCAAGTAAATTGATCCTTCATGCAATAGATCCAGATTGAAAGCCGATCCTTCATTGGAGAGTCGTAGTTTCTTTTGAGTACAATTTATGACATCATCATGTATTCTCCACCGCTGTACTTGGCATTGAAATTGAACAATAACTACATACATTTCATTTTTTTCGTTGGAATCATTGTTTATTATTTACTTATTTATTGCTAATGCTCATTCTCCACACGCTCATATTTATGTGTAGAATGGAATTTTCGCGGTTGTTTTATTTTTATGTTGATATGTTAATGAAAAGTGTTTACAGGTGTTTTATGTATTTCTACATGCAACATTGAATGTTGCAAATTGTTTATTTACGATGCTTTCACCGAAAACAGAAAAAACGAAAAACGCTTATGATTGATAGCGGTTTTCGAGACTATCGAATAATTTGCTTTTAGATTGCGATTTTAAATACTTATCTTTTAAGAAGATTTAAAATGGTTATTAAAAATTTTTACATACATAACATCTTATTTGAATATTACTCGCACATTGCTATGTCCATACTGATGTTTTGTGTGTGTTTTCTAGAGTAGCACCCCAAATTTGATTTGAATTGCAAAGCAATTTGTACGTTCTCATGCATATTTAAATTCTTGATAATACATAGTACGCAAGTTGCAAATTAATTGGCAAAACAATCAACTATTTTTGGACTTTGCTAATTGAAACAAATGATGCCAGGCAGCTCTTCTCTTGAACTCCATAAAACTGAAATCTAAAACATATCTATATATATAAAATTAAGTGGCAAAACTTCCTGTTCGCATACTCCTCCTAGACGGCTTGCCCGATTTCAATGAAATTTTCAGGGGTGATTGGGGTCTGTGTGGAGGGTGCACATAANGGGTGTAATAACCGAGTGTTCTGGAGATCAATTGTTCACATGAGCATGTGTTGAAGGCCGATCCCCCATTGGAGAGTCGTAGTTTCTTTTGAGTTCAATTTATGACATCATAATGTATTCTCCACCGCTGTACTTGGCATTGAAATTGAACAATAACTACATTTCCTTTTTTTTCGTTGGAATCATTGTTTATTTTTTACTTATTTATTGCTAATGCTCATCCTCCACACGCTCATATTTATGTGTACAATGGAATTTTCGCGGTTGTTTTATTTTTATGTTGATATGTTAATGAAAAGTGTTTACAGGTGTTTTATGTATTTCCACATGCAACATTGAATGTTGAAAATTGTTTATTTACGATGCTTTCACCGAAAACAAAAAAACGAAAAACGTTTTCGAGACTATCGAATAATTTGCTTTTAGATTGCGTTTTTAAAAACCTTTTAAGAAGATTTAAAATGGTTATTAAAATTTTTTTACATATATAACATCTTATTTGAATATTACGCGCACATTCCTAAGTCCATACTGCACCCCAAATTCGATTTGAATTGCAAAGCAATTTGTGCGTTCTTCATGCATATTTAAATTCCTACATCTTTGTACATAATACATAGTACGCAAGTTGCAAATTAATTGGCAAAACAATCAACTATTTTTGGACTTTGCTAATTGAAGCAAATGATGCCAGGCAGCTCTTCTCTTGAGCTCCATAAAACTGAAATCTAAAACATATGTTTGTATACATTGTACAACAACTTTTACTACTACTTCTCTTGTATGTATGTATGTGCACATTTCAATTTCATTTCTATTTGTTGCGCTGCGTCAAATCCGGTCTCTAGTCCATTCGCTAGCCGGGAAGCCGGCTACATGTGGTGTCTGCGCGCACTCGTGCCAAATAAAACAACAAAAGGGGAGCATCGCACAAATCCATATGCACATTTTTATGTGTGGATATCTTGGAATAATTCCTAACATTGTTACGATGTTGCCGACGTTTGTTTACTTAGTACATACTCTCAGACATTGTACGGACATAAAAATGTTGCAGAAGTCTTCTTTCTTGCAGCTGTTTATTTTTTATGGAAAATGAAATGAGTTATAGTTACATAGCTAAAATTGAAATAAATCATTGGAAATCTATTCGTTCATAGTTCACATATAGTCATGTCTCTTCTGCAACAAGACACCCCTTTTGTATTGATTACGTATCTAAGTATGTATATATGTATGTATGAATGTTGGTCATTCAACCCGATTTTTTTTAAAGTAGAATGAATTTGTTTTGGCTGAATCTAAAACGCTGGTTATTTTCTTTATTCAATTACTTTTTCAAATTACTCCACCAACATCTAGACTTTACACCGATCGGAGTATATTTATTCCTATTCATATAAAAAAATTACCTTTATCCCGTTACCTACAGTCCAATATTGGTGGTTTTCGGACCAGGACAGTATTTTTTCTTCATTGTTATGGTCAAAAGTCCGCGGGAAAATATTCCAGTTGGTTAAGCCGTCGGGTGCTTAGTTGCTCTGGAAATATTTCTGCACCAACAAGAATATTTCGAAAAAAATGTCCCTTACGTTTTCTTGCGCGGTTAGGGCTTGATATCATTCTGTTGCATGATTCGCAGATATTTTAAGTAATTGTCTATTTCACAAAACTCAGTTGAAATTTCAAGATAGGTTTTTCAAAGCTTTTCCTAGTTAAAGGTATAACACATACTCCGATTTTTCGAGTACATAATTAACTCCTAAATCAGGCTGCTGTAGTCCGAACCCTGCACTCCACACCCCAACCATCTATTGAAATGCCATCACCAATTTTGCATACATGCAGTCAAACATAAATATTTATGTATATTTAGATATCAATTTAGCTACCGTTGTTAAATAACAACACGTCCAATTTCATTTAAGTTGCATTTGCCCCATATCATGGTAAACATACATACATACATAAATACACCAGTTATCCAAACAAGTTGCGTATTGATTGCTTATGGACTTCCAAAGTTGGTGCTATTGATTTGTTAGTGGTATTCCGGTCAGGCTACTTTTATTTTTAGTGGGTATTAAGTAATATGTGGATTGATTTAAATTATGAAAATATCGCTGGTTGGCCTGTAATACTACCCGTTCGAGAGGATCGAGGGCAAGAGATTCCGAGGATGCAATTGTAACAATTGTTTCACTGAGCTTATCAAGCTCTAAAGTTGCTCGTCAACACACTTATATTAAAGTCAACTCTGGAAGTATTTTTCCTATATAAATTTTGAAAGGAATTGACCTTGTTTGGCGCTGTAGCCGCCTAAGCGATCTAGGCCGAGCTCAACAAAGCACACCACGTAGAGCCAAGCCCTTTTCCACTTGGTCTTTCCAATACAGGGAAAGCATCCCCCTTCCTCCGCGGTTCCGAGCTGAATACTTTCAGGACCCCACTTTTTAAATTTTTGAAAATGACTATTCTCGCCACTCGTCCAAACTTTGTTGAATCAATCAGCCTCATTGCGTAAGTCGTAAATTAGGCAAAATTGTACGACTCGACAACATTGGCGTTGTTTACTGTCGTGCTGAGATAAGTAAACGACGAAAATCGTCGAAAATTTTACAGTGCTGCCAAGTTTTCGTAATGAGGCTGAATGTGTTTTTTTATTATTCGGAAGTAGCCTTATGGCCTTATTCATAAAAAATAAAGTAGGTTTAAAGAGCTTTATAAATTGACGTTTTCATACATTTTTCAATTTATAAACCTTTTATAAAGCTACTTTATTTTTTATGAATAAGGCCATTAGTGTGGATCTTATTTTGCTTTTGTGTTTATAAAATCGACAGAAAATTGATCTGTCCACTCAGTCTTTGAAAATTTTCACCTATTTTATCATATTTTTACATGAATTCTCCAAAAGTAAAGTTTGCCCGATTATTCGTTGGAACCACTGAATGTATGTATGTAAATATTATAAATATGAACTAGTTAAATATTTTACACCATTTACCTGAGAAAGATAAAATATATATGTACACACAAAGGCTTTGAACGACCAACTACTTATGTATGTAGGTACGTACGGGATTTAAAAATCTTAATAACGAGGATTTACACGTCACATACCGGCACAATTTTCTTTTACAATTTCCTGCCCAGCTGACTGCCAGATACCAGATTGCGTACACAAATTATCTAAAAAGGTGACAGTGTAGCTGCAGCTGCGCCACTGCTGATGTGTGCGTTTCCTTGTCCAGCGGCCATTTACGTTGATAATCTGCGAAAAACGCGATTTTTTTAATGGCAATAGAAACACTTTTTTTTAAGGTTTTCACTTTTCTCCATGTTTTTTGCGTGTTTTGAAGAATTTTAAAAAAATTTTCTTTATTTTTCAACATATTTTGCAGGTAAAAAGAGGCAGATTGAGCCTGCCAACAAAATTTTCCTGGCTACTAAATAAAAAAAGGAGCCAGCAGAAAGGCATAGGAAAACCAAAGGAGGCTCAACTTAAAAAAGAAAAAAAAACAACTCGTTATCACAACAACAGCAACACCAATAGCCAACCTTCCAACAAAATGAGTAAAAAACCTACAGTCGGACCCGCGCTCCACAAAGTGATAATGGTGGGCAGCGGCGGTGTTGGCAAATCAGCATTAACACTACAATTCATGTACGACGAATTCGTGGAAGATTACGAACCAACCAAAGCAGATAGTTATAGAAAAAAGGTTCGAAAGAAAAGCTAAAAAATTTAATTTGAAATTAAATGCTCAAATTTGCATACCCAATGATTTGTTTCCGCATAAAAAAAAAAAAAAAAACTTTGTACTTTTCAGGTCGTTTTAGATGGCGAAGAAGTACAAATAGATATATTGGATACTGCCGGACAGGAGGATTACGCTGCCATCAGAGATAATTATTTTCGCAGTGGTGAGGGTTTCCTCTGTGTCTTCTCAATCACAGACGACGAAAGCTTCCAAGCAACACAAGAATTCAGGTGAGTACATACATACATACATATGTAGCTAAATAAATGGACTCCTATTAAAATATGTAAGCAGATTTGCCGGCATTAATAGTTAGTGTGACCAGGCTATCCTCTTTGAAGTAAGATTTAGCATTTAATTTTATGCCATACTTAGTCCTGGAACTTTAGGTCTAATTTCGTGGTTTTTACTGACCTTTTTTAATTACGAAATTCATAACAAAATTCGGGCCGGAATTAATAAAAATAAGTAGTTGTCATACTGAAAATCTTTAATAATTCAAAACCTATCGTCTACCGTTCAAAAATTACAATGGCAGAGCAAAGTGACATTTCTTTGAGAAAATAATTTCTTTACTCTTTGTAGGTCTATAAAAAATAGTACAAAGAAAATTGCTTTAAGCTATCAGTGTAGAAAATAATAATCCGTTTCGCCAAACTTGTCGAGTTGCTAAAGAGTTTTTAAGTTATGATTATATTCACTTATTTTAACTTAATTTTTCATAGGATATAACTTTTTCTTACCTTTTTTCAAAACCAGTTTAGCTTCGGTTTTCGTGAACATCTGGCCACACTGTTAATACTAGTTTTGTATTCTTAAATCCCAATCAACTTTCGGCCACTAGCATCTGTGGATATGTGCATACAATTCGCCATTAGCTATCAGCTATCGGCTTTCATTTAGCATTGTGCTATTATTTGTTGGCCAAATTGCATTCGGCGAATTAGTGAAATGTGTTGGGGAGAATGTCATTTTATTGTTGTTATTATTATTTCAGCTTTAGTGTTTTTTCTGTGACGTTTTTGTTGTTAAAATAGCTGTAATTTTGACTTTATGATTTGCGGTGCATGTCGGCGGTTACTTTCAGAATCATTAAATTTTCTATACATACAATAATTTTTTCTTAACGATTTCTTATTGGTTTTCGTGCGAAATCACCTTTTTTTAACTTTGGTTAAGAATTTGGTTAGCTTCATATGTAGGTCAGGAGAAATTAGCTTGGAAATTTATGCAAAGTCTACAATTTTTAAGTGTTATTATATATGTACATATAAACGATGAAAATACTATGTTTATTAAGTTAGTGCAAGCGTTGAAACAAGTGGCAATTTTTTGAGGTCAAAATTAATTATCCGAAATTTTTGGTATTAGTTTTTTATGCAATTTAACGGGTTTTACTTAAATGACTTAACAAATGGCGCTAAATTTTTACTGCTCCGAAACATACGAAATAATTTTAATTCTACTCAAAGAAAATTTTTGGACATATTTAGAAACGAAACATCGTACAGAAATTTTCAAGTTTCTCTATTTGGGAGAGAATTTTTTTCTTAATGCATAGACAGACGGTAACCGTATATCCGGATTACCGGCACAGTTGATCTGCTCAAAATTGTGGCCGGACATACAGCAGTCATATAAATAAAATAAAATAAAATAAAATAAAATAAAAAATGACAATAGAATTAAATGAAATAAAGTAAAATAAAAATAGGTTTTGGTGGGTTTTTGGTTCCCATATGAGGGCTGTGCGGATTAGTTTGACTCTGTCAAAGTTCAACTTTCTGTAATAGCAAAGAATCGCTCCGCCTCTTCCTGAAAACGAATTGCAACTGAAATCTTATTTTCTGCCAGGCGTTAGCAAAATTTTATACATTTTAAATTCTCTCTTGTAGGACGATCCTTGGGAATCTGCTTATTTTGATATTTCTTATCGGAAAGAAGTCTGTATTGTTTAGCTCGTTGGAGAGTTCTTAAAACACATCAATTAGTCCTCTAGTAGTCTTGATATGCTAATATCTTATTCAAAATTGCGAATCGGTTATCGAAAAAAATGCGTAAAATTTTTGAACAAATTAAATTTTTTTTTTCTTATATTCATTTTATTACAACCACTATTTTTTCTGATCTTGTTATGGTGGAACACAATACCTTTTCTGTTGATCCATTATGGTAAGTTCTTTTCATCGATTGCTGTAAATGGTGAATTGCTGACTTTAGAGTTCAGAATCAAATGTTTGACCAATCCCAGAAATGCAGCTAGATGCTCTAGGAGTTGGGCCTCGATTTTTTTTCTTTTGCAGTGATTGTTCGACTAGAGTAGGCACATCTTTAACAATGAAATTTGTAGAACGAAATCGGTCGAAAAATCCTGGGTGGGATGAATAATTCTTTACTTAATTGATCATATTTTACTCTATTCATGAATGATTTTTAAAATATTTGGCCTTAATGACGTTTTTTTTTTATCCTCGATGTACCACCAATCTGCTATTGGCCTCATTATTTACTCCAGTGAGTCCATTTATTCTTAACGATTCCAAAAAGGCACCACACCTTTAAAACCGTAAAACTGCTATGAAGCATATAAAGCGGCAGCAGCAGCAAAAGGCCAAAGTCAGTGACAGGACGAAAAGCCTTGTAGGCAGGCAGATTGACGGCTTCGACCTTAATGGCAACATGTCACGTAAACAACACGTCGAATGTTTGCATAACTTCCGCATATGAAAAGGCATACATAACACCGTTTTACATACGTCTGAAGCGCATTCCTTATTGATTCACAATACTGCGGCGTCAACTTGACGCGCCCTTCAGTCAAAGTTAACAAACTCTGTGAAAAACATACATACATATATCTAAACGCTTAGTACTGGGCGGCAGGTGCGTCACTTACATATATGCATACGCAATAAAGCACGTTTACATGTTTGGTGGTGTTTTGTATGTGGTTTACTCTTCAATTAGACATGTTTCTCCACCTGCCACAAAGTGTGGGTGGTGGTGTGTAAACGGACATGTCACGTAAGTTTATTCCTTACAACCAGGAAAGGTTGCCACAGAAACGACTTGCTAATTTCGAAAATATGGCAACAGGTACATAACTTCAAGCGACACATATGTAAGAGTACATGCATACGTAAGTGATCGCTACTTATGAGAAAGCATTGCATACATATGTATGTACAGTCACTCACAGAAGTATTCGTAAATTAGGTTTTTCACAATATTCAAAATGTTTTCCATCATAAATCTTTTTCGTTAATTTTCGTTTAAAATATAGCTCATTTTATAACAAAAAACATGTAAGTCATTCTTGCAAACTTTGTTTAAAATTAATAAAAATGAATCAAACTTAAAAAAAATTTTCATCAAAATTTCAAACTTTTTGTTCAGAATTTTTAGAAAAATTTTCGGTACGCAGTTTGTTATAGAAATAGATTTTGTTCATGCCTTATATGGAAACAAATGCGCAACACCCTCGACAAAAAAAAATTCTAAAAAATCAGCGGTAATTTTTAGCTACTGCAAACTTGCACTTTAGTATACTAAAATTGAACAGGTAACGAAACTGCTTACCGAATTCTGAATGAAAAGTTTGAATTTTGATAAATTTTTTTTCAAGTTTGATTAATTTTTATAAATTTTGTTCAAAGTTTGCAAGTTTGTTTAAAATTAACGAAAAAGATTTATGATGGAAAACATTTTGAATATTGTGGAAAAACTAAATTACGAATACTTCTGTGAGTGTGTATGTATAAATGTATGTATTTGCTATAAGAGAAGGTGAAAATTCTTGATAGGGTTCAAAAGAGGCCATTAGGCTGAAAGGTATGTACATACTACATTTAAAATGACTCTAGCGAGTCATAAAAGGATACTTTAATTCGCTCCACCCTCTGCATGAGCCATTCTGTTGTTTGGGGTGGATGATTTATATTCCAAAATATGCAACTAGGTATGTACATATGTATGTACGTACAAATGTACGATTTTTAACAAAGGTTTTTTTTTTATAAATTCGTCAGCTACAAATGTAACTGTTTGAGCTAGTAATATAGTGTATGTGTGTAACTTTTAGACCGTTAATTAACAGAAAAATATGCTTAAAAAAGTAATCGACGCTTGACCAATAGCCATGGTTCAGCATTATTTTTAAAACTGAATAACTGTAGTAAGTAGCTGCGTGGTTAGAGGAGCGCACTTACACTCGGTAGGGCCGAGGCTCAGCTAAACACCCATTATAGAAAGAAATTTGAATAACCTCGGATGTTCTACTATGGAAAAGCGTCTCATAGACCGCCGTTTGGGAGTGGCGCACAAAGTAAATTCCTCACAAAAATTGCGACCAAACGTTGCAATAACGATATAGAGTGGGGAAATAATAAATTCTGCAACATTTTATTGGAATTCGGTATCTTAGCTTTAGACATAAAATTTTAAATCTAAAAGATAGCCAAAATCGACAAACTGCCACATCCACCAGCCCTAAGAAAATTTTGGATTTTCAGTTATTCAGTGGTGTAGCGGCTTAAAATTTAAGAAAGAATTTCGCCAAATCACCAAATGAAAATGTAATCGCCATTTTTTTAATCTTTTTATAAATCTATTTTATGTGTCAATCGATTTCAAACGTTCATCTTGTTTTTTTTTTTAGATCTCAGTAACGTTTAGTGACTCTTCGCTCTTATTAAGAATTTAGTCGGTGGCGAGTTCACACATCTGCTTCAATGAAGCTATGCCTAAATTAACGCAAGCCTTTGAGAAATCTAATGCGCTTCTTATGAGAGAGCGAGATATATATTCAGTCAGAAGTGCGAATTTTATAGAAATCGTTAAGTTGGGCTCCGAATGCTGCTTCCGTATGACCATATTCCGTGAAAAGTATTATATTCGTTTAAGAGCGCTCCTTGTTCCAGAAATAGTTAAAGTTAATGGTATTAACCAATCTGCTGTTAATAGCTCATCAATGTTTCTCTTACTTGCGAGATCAGGGCTCGGAATCGTAAAATCCTTTCACGATTCGAAAGCCATGCGAAAAAAATTACGTGATACGTCAGTCGTGTGTTTTTACGTGACGAGTAATACGATATCGCGTGCGACAATTCGAGCCCAGGATTATCAGATTTCAAAATAAGTAATAATATTATTTTGGCGCTTACATTTTTTGCTAAGTGTGTGTCCGAGTTTTTACTCCAACTTGTGTAGTGCGTCTTGATGTTGTTACACAAATGGAGGGATATACAATTTTACGTCGCCTCCGAACGGAAAATGGATTTTAAGAGAAGCTTTCCATTGCCTGCCCCAACTTCCCCACTCTAAAGCTATGTAACGGGTGATTTTTTTGAGGTTAGGATTTTCATGCATTAGTATTTGACAGATCACGTGGGATTTCAGACATGGTGTCAAAGAGAAAGATGCTCAGTATGCTTTGACATTTCATCATGAATAGACTTACTAACGAGCAACGCTTGCAAATCATTGAATTTTATTACCAAAATCAGTGTTCGGTTCG
>NW_016169797.1:13012-16830 GCF_001687245.7 Rhagoletis zephyria
TTCCACAGCAGCCTACGGCAGCTAGAGCATGACTCCTCCAATGGAGTCCCCCCAAATAAATCCCAGCTCATTGCACAGCAGCCTACGGCAGCTAGAGCACGACTCCTCCAGTGGAGTCCCCCAATTAATATATATGGTCACCTTTAAACCTGGTCTCCCGCTCTCCCTCAGCTAAACAAGTACATTGTTAAAATTTTTTACAAAATTTAATTTACTATTTTTTTACTTTTTATTTTATTTTACTATTTCATTCAACTTAACTTATTTTATTTTATTGAATTGAATTGAATTTTATTTTATTTCGTTATATCTTTCCAAGTTATTTTTAATTATTTCATTTCCTTTCCCTTAATTTATTTTATTTTTATTTATTTCATTTTATTTTATTTTATTATATTTTATTTTATTTCATTATATTATATTATATTATATTATATTATATTTTATTTTATTTTATTTTGTTTTATTTTATTTTATTTTATTTTATTTTATTTTATTTTATTTTATTTTATTTTATTTTATTTTATTTTATTTTAATTTCACTAAGCATTAAAATTAATATACTAAATTCAATTTTACTTTTCCAGGGAACAAATATTACGTGTGAAAAATGACGAAAGCATACCGTTCCTGTTGGTGGGTAACAAATGCGATTTGAGCGACAAACGTAAAGTGCCGCTAAACGAATGCCAGGCACGCGCCCAACAATGGCAGGTGCCCTATGTGGAGACCTCCGCTAAAACGCGTGAAAACGTAGACAAGGTAAGCACTTCGTAGTGTGATGTTTGCGAATAGTGTGTATGTGCAAAGAAAAAATAGGTTCCTTAGCAATCAATTGACGTTGTCTTGCAACTCTAAAGAAAAAAGCGCAACTACGTCATTTTGCTGTGCTGCGTTTATTTGTAGTAGTTCTTCTTTTAATTTCTTGTCACCTACGTTTTATTCCACTCCATTGATTTACACTTTTCCTTTAATTTTCACATGACTGCAGTTCACAGTTGTTGCCCTCCCTCCTTTTTTATAGCGTATATACATACGTACATATTTGTGAAATTTCCTTTGACCCCCCTTTTTTATGCGCAAAAACAATATTGCAAAATTAATAAATAAAAAAAGTATATACATACATGTAAATCGTTTGCCAATCATTGTGCGTTCTCGCAATTGCCAATTGTATTTATATGCGCCCTTTTGTTGTTGTTGTTTTTATGTTGTACTATTTCATTAATTTTATTTATTCATTAATTTTTAATTTGCATTTGTTTGTTGTGGGGCAAATTACATTCACACAAAGACACAATACGCGATAGCACATGCGCGCATTTTGTACTAAGCTATGTGTAAACGTAAATAGGCTTAAAATAACACAAAAATAATAAATATGAAAGCTACGTACGTGCATATGTATTTGTAGTCACCGGCATAGCCATAATAAATAACCATTTCTTGCTCTCATTTTCTTTGTCGTTGTCCTACAACTCGATTGCACAGACGATTCAGAACACCATACAGATTAGTTTAAGATTAGTTTTCACTTTTTATATTAAAAAAAAAAAAACATTTCTCATTTACACTCATAACAGCTTTGCCATTTGAGGCTAGAAATTTAAGAATTAAACTAGATTATACATTGCAATTAAACGGAAGATTGGTAGCTTAACTACGCCGCTGCAGTTGTTTCGCGAAATGAGTTTTTTTATATTTATGTTCCAGGACTCTCGAATAAACCATAGTAAACTCGTCTTAACACACACATGTGCTTAAAATCCTACATATAACGTCTGCAGTATGGGTGATCGAAATCTCAAAAGGAAAATTTTACTGATTTCATATCTCAAAGTTTTAGACTTCCATCTTGCAGACGATTGTTGGATTGTAGGTAACACGAAGTCTCGATTGACTTGAGAGCATAATTTCCAACAGTTTCTATGAGAATAGAAATGTTCTGTGGTCTTAGCCGACCTTAAACTCTTAGTTAATTCATGATTAAACTCAGAATTTGGCTCGTCCATCCACTTTTCGAGCGAAAAACATGGTTACCTGCCGGGGTCCCAGAGGACAGAGTGTAAGACGTTGCAGATCTGAACAGTGGGCTAAATATGCCGCGAATTGATGGACAAAATATATATTATGCTCAGTAAGACTCTTGTGCTTGGTGTATTCCGAACGTCTCTTCGCCATATTCATAAACTTGTGCCCGTGTATGCCATAATCGAAGGCCAACCAGCCTTGCACCGCCTTAAAATATGCAAACCTTGAGCTGCCTCGTGAGACCCGCGTCACTCTATCATACTTACTATTTTTTAGATTTTAAACCAAAAATATATTTTTTGATTTTAAACCAAAAAAATTCCCTGTAATTTCAGCAGAAATCAGTAATTTCTGATTTTTTTACGACTATACAAGATTTAAATGTTGCGAAACTTTAGAAATTTTATTGAGTCCTTAAAATTATCTCGGCATAGTTCTGAATATTTTGTCGCGAACTTTCCCGAAAGATTTTTGAAATTCTTGAAATTTTTCGCGTTTTTTTTTTGTGATTTTTTGGTCATTGTATTTTTCAAGGTTTTAATACCAACGGTGTTTTCAAATGTAGAGATTCTTTCTTCGGATTGTTGAGGAATTTTTGAGATCGTACAAAATTTTTTGTCGGGACAGTTCAGAATTTTTCCGGGATTCTTCGTGTTTTATAAATCGGAAATTTTTCAGGGTTTTTGATAACATTTGGGGTTTTTCGAAAACTGTCAGGTGCAACAGTCCATTAACTTCCGTTTTTATGAACGTCTAGAAAGTGTTAAGCAATTCCACCAAAGAAAATTTAAAATTTCACTCACTAAAGTGGGCCACTTTTTATAAGAAAATGGTTAAGTAGAGCTATTCATAATAGACTCGGAACAAAGACTTGTCCAGCTTATAAGGAAACCACTTACAATACAAACCTTATCTTCAACTGTCTACGCAAAATTGACTCAGCCAATATAACTTTGGCCTGAACCACATTGAAACCTCGCGCTTCCTAGTGCTACCATTATTCCAGCTAGACAACAACGATGATAGCTTAATCTAAATCCCTGGAGATATATTGGGCGATATCGCTAAGTATGCGGTTCCAACGTTAAAGAGCCATCAGATGCTACATATCCAGGCCTGGGATCAACGGTTCACCTATACTCCGATCGGTAGACCCATTCTTACCCATTGGTATTTTGCGCGGTCATAAAAGATTTTCTCAATTTCTTAAGGTGATATGAAGAACGAACATCCAACATTTACAGCTTAGCCTGCATAAGCTTCCCTGTGGCATAAGAGGTTTCGGTTGAAAATGCCACACATACATACATACATAAGTGGCCGTCAAATAGTATACTGTGTTGAGTGTAAAAGTAGTACACATAGAGTATCAAGAGAAATTATTACAGATGTGCCTTGCAGGTGAAGAGCAAATGAGTTGGCTAGAACAACAACAAAGTTAAATATAATATGAGCTAATTAAAAAACTATAGAAACAAAGTATTATTTCCAAACAACACAAAAACGGTTGAATTAATTTTTCTCACCATCTTAATTTTCAACAACAGCACAACCGATTGGAAAAATCTTTTTTTGTTTTGGGTTTTTTTCAAGTATTCTTACATTTATTTTGCAGTAGCCTTGCATAGTTTATATTTTTTATTTAGAAATTTTAAATTTTGATGGCCGTAATTTATCGCTTACTGTAAGAATAAACGAACAAAAATAAGAAACAAAAATAAGAAACAAAAACAATGTTCGCATAACGAATTGTGTGCTTCTCTCTATAAACGTTGTTTTCTTCTCTT
>NW_016169798.1:0-15618 GCF_001687245.7 Rhagoletis zephyria
AATGTTATGTTATGCTATGTTATGCTATCTTATGTTATGTTATGTTATGGCATGTCATGTTATGTTGTGTTATGTTATGTTGTGTTATGTTATGTTGTGTTATGTTATGTTATGTTATGTTATGTTATGTTGTGTTATGGTATGTTATGTTATGTTATGTTATGTTATGTTATGTTGTGTTATGTAATGTTATGTAATGTAATGTTATGTAATGTTATGTTATGCTATGTTATGTTATACCGTGCTAAGTCATATAATGTTATGTTATCTTATGTTATGTTATGTTGTGTTGTTTTGTGTTGAGTTGTGTTATGTGGTGTTGTTATGTTATTTTATGTTATATTCTGCTATGTTGTTCAACGCATTTCACCTCAATTCAGTTCAATTAACTCAACCCGGCTCAACTCAGCCCACCTCAGCTCCCCTTATTTTAAAAGGTTGAATTTCAACCGCTGGGCGAACACTAGTATATATAAATAGGGATCTACTTCCATTGAATTCTATGGTTTTAAGCGCTGAAATGTTTCTTTTCTATATACACTGAAATAGTTCCGCAAGCGATAAACGATATGCTGTCTTAATCGTTAGTTATGCTGATTAAAATAAAGAGAAACAAATTCACAATAAATATTTTTAATTATTTAAAAACTATCAGTAATGTGCGCAACGCTGCTAATATAACTTAGAACTTGTTTCTCGTTCGCCAAATTGAGATGCAATGTTGTTTCGTAAAGGAAGAAATGATCTAAATAATGCAACTACTGTCATGTTATCGTTTGTTATTGCTATTTATAAAAGTTTGGGTGCATTCCAAATCGCCAAAATACAAAGCATCAGTCACATGGTGTATGAGTAACGATATTTCCCGATGATATTTCACACAAAAACAAGTATAATTTAATTCAATAGTCGCAACAAAGTACTTCTAGGTGTAATTATTTAGATAATTTCTTGCTCTACAAAACGATTGTGGAGCTCGCAAGGTGTTGTATACTGTCGTATTGTTGTATGCGACCAACTTTAAATGGCTAAAACTATATTTAAGGGATTCGCAAAAATAACCATAAAAGTCGTTTTATGAAATTTTACACCGTTAAAAAATAGATGATTGTGGTTTCTAGTCCTCTAAACATTTACTTAGCCATTAAAAACTTTACGACATACGTTAATCCGACACATACAATACCCTGTGAACCATCCAGATATTTATTTCTTCTTGATACGAGGCTATATTTTTGCCATTGAGCGATTAAACTAGGTAAATCTCAAAATACAATTGTTTGTTTTTTTAATATGTACTTGTTAATAAAAAAGTTTTTTATTTAATTCCATCCTATGAAGAAATTTCTGTGAATAACTGTGTTACAAAGATTAAGGATTGCGCTCTCAAAATACGGTCATGCTTTTTGATACACTTTGCGTCGCATGTGTGGCCATTATTACCGTTATATATAATAGTCCACTCGCTTATTCCATGATTTATTTAAATTTGAAAAAGAAAATGGGGTGTATATGTACACATACATACATAAATATGTAACACGAGAAAATAATTAAATATAGCAAATTTAACGAACATCAATGAAATATTCAATGTAAAAAACCACAGAATACCAGAGTGCTAAAATGATTGAATAATATTCGACAGTTTATCTAGTAAGCATAAATTTTTGCTGTCGGAAGGCAAAAGTTATAAATTTATGAATGCCAAAATGACAGCAAAAGCCGCCGCAAAACAATTATAAAACAAAAAAATAAAATCGCCACATTTTGACATTTAAATTGACAAGCGAATGTCACAAATACACAAGCACGCCAACCACTATTTGAGTGATTGAGTGATTGAGTAACGAAATAGCTGGCTGGCTAGCTGACAAGCATGAGGGGGTAGGTGGGGTGGTAGGTGGCAAACGGCAGGATGTCAATCATAATAAATTCATATGAAGGCAATTGTTATGAAAAAGTGAATTGAAGCTCGGTTTTTTTTTTTTTTGGCAAAGGAAAAAGCCGCGACTCTGCAGCCGCTAAAATAAGTGGCATTTAAATCAAAACAGGAAAATGTTTTACCGAGTCAAAGTGGCTTGGTAGAAATGGGGCTGTGGGTTGACTTGTTGACAAACAAAAAAAGTTGTTTCTATGGCGGTGGCTTTTGTGCGTAGATACGACGCAGTAGCTCTGGCCTGGATATGCTAACTTAGTACTTCACAAATACAAGCAATCAACAAGTTTGATGGTTTTTCACATTGTTTGCGTTTGTAGGCACACACGCAAGTCCATAAGCTGGCTTATAACTACAAGCGCAGGGAGCAAACTTATGTTTCAAAATTAGTTTTGTGTTTACCTTGACGAAAAATCGGCCAAAACATGTTTTAGTAAGAAACAAATTGTAGATATTTAGAATAATTATTCTTACCTAAAGTTTCTTTTGAAAAATTTACCCCTAGAGGGTTGGAATAGTCAAAGATATTAATCAGCAAACTTTACTTAGCGTCAACTAAAATGAGCATCTTTTGTGAATTAATTAATTTTGAAGGGAGAGGAGTTAATGCATAACGCTTCATGAAAAATAGTGGAATAGAGGAAACTTCAATACCCGGTTCGACCACCACGTATAAATACCAAAGTTTGGGCATAGCTTAGTTCAGGTTCAGAAATGGCTGTCCCACTGAGGAAGAAAAAACTTTGGGCAACTAAAAAAAACTAAACGTTTTTCTGATAAGCTTAACTCACTAACAGATGACATTAAATCGGATTCAATACTTACATTTAGCAACTAGCAATCATCATAGAGCACAACAGAAACTCACCTGAAATTAAAACAGAAAAAATAATAATTTAGAATTATTTTAGTTGAAGAAAACTTATTAAATATATCCAAAATTATGTACATACGGTGGCGAAAGAGACATGAAATATAGCTTACTATCTAAAAAAAAAAACATGTCCAGACGAATTTCAAACTTTGTAGAACATTTATAAACATTCGACGAATTTTAACAAATTGTCATCAAAATTTTAAATTTTTTAATTCGATTTTTTTGAAAAATTTTGAGCATGCAATTTTGCAGTTCATGAAATTTTTGTATAATAAAGTGCAAGTTTCAGGTCGCGAAAAATTACCGTTGATTTTTGAGATTTTTTTGTTTTGCGCGTTTTCTTCCATACAACCCAGCAACCCCAGCCAAAAAAAAAAACAATCTCAAAACTTAACGGTAATTTTTAGCGACTTGTAATTTATTATACTAAAAATTTAATGGGCTACAAAACTGCATACTCATTGCAGAACGAAAAAATATAAATCGGCATATCGGGGATGGATTTAGGCTAAACTGGCCGGAAGTCCACTCTTTTTTCTAAATTGGACTTCCGGTTAAAATAATCCACTTCCGGTCTGTTTAACCCACTCTCGGTCGAAACATGAGGTCGGTAATACGAATAAAAAATAAAGTATTGTCGGCTCGGTAGTTCATATTCTTGCGTTTTCCAATAAACAACATTTTCCTCGATTTTCAAAGGGGTGGACGGGTGGTCTAGCACACCCTGTATAATAAAACTGTTGCCGTTTTCTCTGTGCGTGCATCACGTAAAAAGTAGTGAATCGATTTAAAGGAGAAGGTTGTTATATACTTACTTCCGGGAGGTGGACAAAAGACCGACCTATTCGAAAAACGTATTTATGGTCCGGGTAGGTGGGCCAGGAACCAATCTATTCTAAAAACTTTTATAAAAAGTCCGCTTAAGTACATGTAATACAGATATAAAAAAAAGAATGCAACTGCAAAAGTTGGAAGGGATAAGTGGTACCGAAGTCGAGTAATTTCAATTTCAATTTTAAGTGCATGCAATATTTTTAACCGACTTCAAAGAAAGGAGTAGGCTATCAATTCGTCGGAATATATATATATATATATTTTTTATATATGTTACCACATAACTTTGGACAACGTTAACCGATTTCTATAATTCTTTTTTGAAAGGTAAGTTGGTAAGAGGTGGTCCCATACCAATGGCTTAGACGCGATCCTTGAATCATGAAGAAATTAACCGTCCGCTGAAATTTTGTATATGATTTTTGTCAGATAGGCAATATTTATTTCTAAAACGCCAGATGGAAGAAGATGGAAGATGGAGGGAAGTGATTCACATTTTCGAACAGCTCGAAGATATTCTTTTCATAGCCAACTTTATATGGTATTGAAAGGGGAAGGTTACCCTCTTATTTTCGTTATTATGTAAATATAAAAAAAAAAACATTTATTTTTAATTTTTAGGTACATAAATTTATCTACTCTTAGGTGACGTTTTCCCGCAATGCCATCCCTGATGGAATATTGGCTGTAAAAGAGGACCAAAAACAAACAGCTAATTGCTATTTGTTCAATAAACATAGCAGGGTTGCAGGAAAAAATTCCTTTAATTATCACTCAATTAAGCATTAATCGAGCAATTAAGAATTTAAATTTTGTATGGAAAGTGCAGCTCAATTAGCGCCTTAATCGCGAAAGCTTGCTTTGTTGCTCGATTAGCGGCCTGTCCGAACATACCTTAACGTTGTCAATATATTCAGCAATTCAGCTATGTAGCTTTTTAGCTTTTTCGAAATTCTAACATTGCATCTTTCACATGGCATTATTTTGTTACCAGCTAATAAAATGTTAAACAAATTTTCCGATTAAAAGTGTGTACAGCATGCGAAGAGTTTTTGAAAATTTACAGAAACTTTATTCACCGGTAAGAATTTTTTTTACCTGTGCAGAATAGGCCTGTTAAGAGCATTTTTGCGTTACATAGTACATAGAAGTATTAGTAAAGAAGCAACAAAACATTTTACGAACATTATATTTTACGAGTATTCTCGATCGGCAAAAGGTTAGAGAAAGGCTCGTAAACGACAATACAAAAACATGTAACAGAAAGAGGCTTGTAGTAATTTTGCAGCACAAAAGTTTTCACTTTGTTGGAAATTTTTCTTGAACCACAATATTTTATAATAGATAATATGCGCATACGAATGCTTTTTCGATTCGTTTACGGCTGTTCGTAGGCGCTCCACAATTTCAAGCGAAAAAGTACTCGAAAACGTATCGTAAACCGCTATCATAAACGACTTTGTATCCGGTTTTTCTTTGAGAAAATATCCAGTTACGAGCTTGTTTACGATGATTTTTCTGGCTGGGAAATTATTGGAGTTCATTTGTAGCAAACTTACGTTTAAAAATCGATTTCAATCTTAACACATAAACAAAAACAATTTATCTTTACCTTTACAACGCGATCACGTTTCTCCTTATCGACACCTTCCTCTCCGCTGGGTACTAAAAGGCGCCCTGGCTGCATGGCAGTGCCACCCTTCGATGTATGCGTGTCAGAGGATTTCATTCGATTATCACTTGGAAAACCCCATGCTGTATCAACTTCAATGCTGTGCTCTTCATTCCCATTTTCGCCACCGCTGCCCACCGATACCCTGGCACTACCGTTGAGTATCAATGGCAACATCAATTTAGCGTCTATGTCAACAGCGGCTGATGAAACTGGCACTGATGCGGATGTGGCGTTTGCATTATTAGTATTTACACTCGTTGCATTGCGAAATGTGGTGCTCACGTTGCTCGGTGCCGACGTAGGCGGAGCGGAAGCACTTAAAGTTACTGACGCATTGGATTGCATAGTGTTTCCATGTGGATTATTGACCAATGTCGTTGATGCATCTGCCGCTGTAGCAGTCTCTGTAGTTATAATGGTATTTGTTTTTGCGCTAGTGGCAATCGGCAGCCCTCTGCTGTGCAATTTCCCATTCTCTTTCAGCCAATTCTGAGAAGTGCTGTCGTCAAGTCCTTGCTGCCGTTCATTCGCTTGTGGTAGCACTTCTATAATCTTATCTGCCGCCGCATTGCCGCTATTCGCCTCGGCATCCACAAATGCAACGGCTGGTCCAGCAATGGCCGCCGGCCCACCACCACCTGTCAGCGCTGGGCTGGCGTGTTGTATGGAAGGTGGCAGCGCGTGTGCTGCTGCCGCCGATGAGGCGGTGTGTTGGGTGTAGCTGTAGCTGGCTACAGCCAATGCGTATGGCGCTGAAAATTCATCGAATTTGTATATATTTTTCGGATGATTATTGGCGTAATTAATATCGTGCAGTTCGGTGTCGTGTGCGCTCATGCTGTCGCTGGCGACTTTCTCGTTCAGCTTGATGATGTTGGACAAATTGAGATTATTGATCAGCGTTACGCCAGTAATGCCGACCAGCACAATGACGAAGCAGACGCCGCCAATTAAGAGTAGCGGCGTTTTCGATGTTTTCGTGCACATTTTTTTATTTTTTATTTATTTTTTAATGAATTCTCGGTTTTCGCTGCCGAGTTGAAAAAATTAATGGCGTTGGTTTGGTTGCTTGCCGTTTATTGGGCAATTGGTTGATATTGATATTCTTTTGGTTTGCTGGAAATGCGCTTTTTTCGTGTTCACTTGAATTTGTGCAAAATTTATAAAAATGTAGACTTGTTAGATACTTATATATGTACATTTATTTACTTTTATTGTTGTTCGCTTTGTTGAATTTAGCTACTTTTGATTAATAATTTCTTGCTTCTAAATTTGTTCTTTTTTTGTTTTTGTAAATATCACAATTGTGTTTTTGGCCTCAATATATTTCTTTGTGGATAAACCTAAAAATTTTTGATTAGTATAAATGGTGCTTTAACCGCGCAAATTGGGATTTATTATTTTTTAATTTAGCTGCCGCCCCAAAGCGTGCAAACGGGGATCGCAATTTTTACTTTGCTGCGCTGGTTCACTTTCATTTTTGTCTACTAATCGCTAAGCAGAGAGTGACTTGAGCGTTTTCTTAACAACTAAGATAGAAGGAAGATGAAATGAGCCTTAATGTACTAACTACATATTTATGTAGTACTCTGGCGGACGCTGCAGGCAAAAGTTGGGCATACTTTTCTAAGACTAAATGTCGCCGTTTATGAAAAAAAAAGAGTCCTCCGACCGCATAACAAAACAGAGCTTTAGATAAAACTTCTGAACCCCAAACGTCATTATCGAGACGTGGAAATAGAGAAACTCGAATACCACCAACCAGGCCAGCGAAAGCAATACCAGTTGAATTCAGCAAAAGCTTGGATACAAGAAGGCTTACTATTCTCTCTGCTATGGAGTTGCCTTTGTTGTAAGGCGAACTACTCGAAAGATTAACTAGTAGCGGTACATGAAGCCAAAGACACGCGCATACTAGCAAATTTTTTTCTTACAATTCTATAAAGCAGCTTTAAACGGCTTTATAAATTAACGTCCCCGTACATTTTTCAATTTATAAACCTTTTGTAAAGCTGCTTTATTTTTTATGAATAAGGCAATAAGTATTTTTCACGGTGCAAAGCGAAAAACTGACGCTGAGACATCGATCGCAGGGATTTTTCAAGAAAAAGTACTCGCCAGGCCAATGGGTTTACTATGCAGAAGACCAAAAAACGATTTTACTACCTCGTCGGACAATATCAAAAATTTTCATAATCCACACTAGCCTAGCACATGGTTTATAATTAAAAAAAAATTAAGTCCTTCAACTTTTTGTGACACCGAAATTAAGTAGAAAATAAGAAATCATCTTTTTCTGTAATCTCATCCCAAAACAACCGCTGACATGGTCAAAGGAAAATATGTTCCGCAAAAAGCCACAATTGCCATGCTCAACGCGCACAACACTACAACACTTAATGGTGATTAAAATAATAACGATGAGAGGTGTAATTTAAATAAAAAATAATAAAAACAACAATAAGACCAGGACAATGGCAAAGGCGTACACCAAAAAATTTCGACTAAACAATGGCCGCAATTTGAATGTGCTGGCGAAAAACAATTAAAACAAAATTCATAACAATGAAAGCGGCAAAAATGTTGAATACAGGACCGCACAATGCAATAAATAACAAAGCTGTAAACTGGCAAAACCAAAAAATAAGAAATAGGTAATGACCAAAAAGACGACTGCAAGTATGAATGCAAATTAATAAGCTGAGAAAGAGCAAAGGAAAACAAACAAATAACTACAAATAAAATGAGCAAAAGAGAAACAAATTAGTACCTGCACCTGCAGGTGAGGCAAGAAAATAAAAATATATGTATTCTTAAAGTATAAAAGGTATCGTGAAATTTAAAGAAACTTGTAGGCAACAGGTGGCAACCCTATTCAAAAAAAAAATAAAGCATTATTGCACCCCTAATGGTCAAGCCCTTTCATTTGACCTCTCACTTTTTAATCCAATGAACAGCCCACATCTTATGATTTTTCGTACAGGTGGCAACTCTCTTCGAAAAATAAAACCTTTTTCACATCTAAAAGTCAAGCTCTTTCATTGGACATCTCATTTTTTATAATTGAATGAACTTTGGAAATCTGATGTCAATAACAAAATATGCCTTCACGTGTTATTAGTAAGGTAGTACTTTTTAAAAATTTGGCAACCCCACTTATAAAATGAAAGCTTGATGCCCATCCGGAGACTATAAAATTTCACTTGGAACCTTATTTTTTAGTTCTATAATTAAAAAAAAAAAATGGCAACCCTACTCAAAAAATAGCATATTAGTGAAGATCTAAAAGCCAAGCGCTTTCCTTTTACACCTCACTCAAGTTCAACGAACAGCCCACATCTTATAATTTTTCGCATAGGTGGCAACTCTTTTCAAAAAAATTAAAACCTTATTGCACATCTGAAGACCACATTTTTTAAAATTGAAGGAACTATGCAAATTTGATATCATTTAAAAAAAAATCCTTCACTTATTATGTGTTAGGTAGTAATTTTTAAATAGATGGCAACCCCACTAAAAAAAATAAAAGCTTATTGCACATCGCGAGATCATATCCTTTCACATGGTACCTCCTTTTTTAGTCCTATAAACGGTGAAAATTTTATTATTTTTAGATAGGTGGCAACGCTTAAAAAATAATAAATGATTGAATTGGACACCTTATAGAAAATTCTAAGTACTAAAGATAGTACCTCTATCGTTACATATTATATTAAGCAAAATCGCGTCCAAATCTAATCTAAGGTAAGCTACAGTTGTAAGCACCTTTAACACTGCTCCAAATTTGCCAACACTCAAATATGTATGTATGCAATTTTTTACACATACAAACATATGTACATATAGCGGTCGCTAGAATCGGATAAGCCGCGGAGCGAAAGAAGACATCACACTTTACAAGGGGCGCGACCACAATATTGCACCTGCATAGCCAAGACAAAAACAAAAAAGTTGCATGTAACACGAGCACGAATAATGCAAAACCATGCGTGCACATTGCCGCAAAGCTCACACACAAATATGCACGTTTGCATATAAGTATGTACGTAAAAATAACCGGCAAAAGTAAACTAGAAATTAAAAAAAAAAAAAACTAAAACCCCACAGAACAAATAAGAGGTGAGCGAGCAGGAATAAACAAAAGAGTGGGGCGCGCGAATGGCAACATTCAACGCTCATTATTTGCGGTTTTCAAAAGGCTTTTCATTATTATCTCACTTGGTAAAGCAGGCACAACACACAATGCCATATTGCCGAGTCTAAGGCACCATGTTCACCCAAAAAAAAAATGGCATTCTGTACAAACAGCACCAACCACAGTCGCCTGCCAACCACCCACCGCGCACACTAGCCTAAACACACACACTGCAATGCATTTCAACTACATATGTACCTTCATTACATTTGCTTCACCCCGCCATCTCGCTGTCTTCCACAGTGGCAATGCAGGCTGCGCACCTTTGCATTCGCTTTTTGGTTAAGTGTTACTCTTAGGCGCGCACAGAAGTATGCTACTTTTTTGCAAGATGCGGTGGTTGCAACTACTTGGGTGCATACAGACATACATATTTGTGTACATACTCTACGTTTGCATGTGGTTGCAGGGACGCTTTTGTACGAGTGCGTACGTGTAATGCGGTTGCAATTGTATGGAGAGCATAATAAAGAAGGCATATCTTTTATTTTACCATCTTTCGCAGCGTTTCGTTTTTTTATCTGCATTCTTTTATTTGAATACCTTTGACCGGCCTTGTATTTCGCATTGTCGGCTGACTGCATGACATTAACCAAAACTTTCGAATGCACAAGGATATGCTTTGTGTGCGCCGGCAAGCAGCTACGCAAATAATGTAATGGATGGAGTGTAGGGTCAAAGAAAATCAGCAGCACTGGCTACAAAGTCAGTTTGATATTTTAATGCTTTCCGAATTTGAATGCACAAAGATACTGTTGATAAAAGGCCAAGGAATGAGAAAAACTTTTCGAATAGGAAAGATAAGAAACAAGGGAGTCTTTGCAGGTATGCCTTAAATAAATTTAAAAATATAACATTGAACTTGGATATGAATAAATATGAATATTAGAAACTTTGAATATTACTCGTAGAAATTATGAATATTATGAATAAGATTTTGAAAAGGATAAGAATTAGAATATCTCTACATTAATTCACAAAGGCCCTAACTAACATTTTTTTATATTTTACAGGAGAAGCAAAAAACCTAATAAAAAGAATATTAAAAACAGGTAGACTTTAACATTTTTATTGAAGGTGTATTTAATATATCCTACCAAAATCTGTGATAAAACGGAGTTTCGAAAACAATAGTGTTGGTTAAGGCCTTTGTGAATAAAAGTAACGATACTTATGTATGTATGTATATTAAAACGATTATGAATATGAGTACGAATTTGAATGTGAATGTGTTTCCTGAAAAGGCCTGACGGGCTTTTAGCAAAATTCTTTCTCAGGCAAAGAAAGATTAATCTATGGGACCTGATAGAACTGATTAAGGGTTATAATCCATTGGGACGACATATGGTTACCATAGGCATCACTGACGATCCACTTTGTGCATCTTGTTTGGAGTATGAGGATAGTACAGAACATTTTCTCTGCCGCTATGCGGTCTTCACCCCACTTAGATGGTACATTTTTGGGTCGGATGTATTGAAAATGGACGATATACATTTTATATCTTTCAACAAACTGCTAAGATTCATAAAGGAGTCTGGTAAATTTACAGAGGTGCAATTAATTTCCACCCCACCTATATATCCCTTTCCTTTTAATCCCGTCTCTACGCCTAAAGTACAAACGGCAGTACTGACCGAGTGCTTGGAAAAATAGTTTTTCTTGATTTTTCCGGCTACCCGCAAATCCATTCCAACCAAAGTAAGTATTTTATTCATTTTTATCATAATCTTCAAAACGAGGTTAAAATAATTTTATCTAAAGCTTACAAGTAAAAATACCTACCTATAGATTCAGCAATAAGCACGAATTTCTTAACCTCTTGATGGCACATATGCCACAGAATTTTTAGGCAGACAGTGTTTTTGGAATACTGTCTCATATACATAGTCGCAACAGCATTTTTGATATCCACCTGATTGGTCAATTACCGGCTTGATGTCTTACTTTTATTTATATAAAAAAAAATTAAGGGATTCTAATCAGGTCTATGGTCTGTGAAATCTGGAGTTTGATTTCCATTCTATTTGCATTTTGGGTCCTCATTATGCCAAAAAAATACACCTGTCATTCACCGACGATATGTACAATAATGGTCACACTCAGTTTAGGACCGAGATGCTTTTTCGCTTTCTTCCAAATCAAAGACAATACCGTTCACAACACTACTTGCAAATAATTTCTCGGTATAGGTAATGCTTGCGGGCCATAGCTTAAACTTTACTGATCGATTTTCTGCAGGGTGAGTGGCTATAAATGCATATATGCACATATAGTTAAAACTGTGTGCGGACCAGTTTACATGGCATTAAGTATCAGTGAAACGAGTAAACTCAGCTAATATGTAGGCATGTTTGCAAAAAACAGAAGCGCTCCTGTATGCAATCCTTTTGCAGGGCGCATGTAGCCTTTTTCGCTGTTTCTGCGCTATTTTCGCATTCATATGCATGAGTTGGCGCGTTGCATGTACATTAGGGTTATGATTTTTTTTTAGATTTAAATGCCTGTGGTGGCAAACGATGAACTTTTGTATAAATTTCCAAAAAATAACAACAATTTTGATAAATTATAAAAAAACTCCCGCGCATAGCGGAATTCATTATCAGTTTCTAAGTGGAGAAAATTAATATTCAAACATGTTTTTCTTCTCATGGTTATGGTTTTATTAAAGTAAAATAGATTCGTGGATTTAGTGCTGATACACATCGTTTTTAAATCAAAACTTGGTAGGCAAAAAGGAATTTTGGTCGAATTTTTATACTAGGTATGGGGATTTGCCATGCAACAGCCTTGTAAATGAAATGATAGTGAGCGCGGGAGGTATTTTCACGAACCAACAAAGATATCGCCAAAAAAGTAATATATAGACAAAAGTTCATTAAATGCAAGCACAGGCGAATCAAAATTTAAAAAAGTGTAAAAAATCATAGCCCTAATGTACATACATACATATGCATGGCGTGTTTGAGATTGCGCATTTACGTTCATATGTACATACATATGTAGATATGCAAAAACACGACCATGTTTCGGTGAAATTGCATAATTTTGCATATTAGATGAAAGCCTACTGCAATTTATCAAATGACAAGCATAAAAACGTCAAAATGCCATGGATAGGGATTTTTTTTTACAGCATTCAGCAGAATATCCTACATAGTTGAGGATGATAGGCAAAATTGTGTTATTTTAATACTTTTTGTAAGAATATACAAAAAAAAAATATGTTTTAAAACTTGATTTACCTATAACAGCTGCGCAACGAAATTCACCAAAATTATTTGAATGCATCATTTTTAGTGAAAAATAAAAGACATACATAAAACATTTGCATTCAAATGAATTCTCGATAGATAGCGCACACAAGAAACCGTTATAGTTAACCAAAAAAAGGTACAAAAAAAAAATAATTCAACGAACTCTTAAAATATATGAATTCAGTAAAAAGCGTGCACATTTACATTACAAATTTTGTTTAATGTACAAAAATGCACATTCAACCAAAACATACAAAAAAAAGTTGAGTACGCAAAAAATACGAGCTAAACTCGCACATTGAAAACAATGAATCGCTAAAGCCCGGGGCAGTTCAATTCACTCACCCGGCAGCATCTCAGCAGCGGAAATAGCAGCGCGGAAGGAAAACAACCGTAAAATCCGTCAGGCTGGTAGCGCAAAAAAGTAACAATATGAGCCTGAAAGGATGAGTATTTGCATACATATACATACACACTCAAAACAACATAACCAGTAAATACGTAGTATTGCACAGTTTAAAAAAAAAATAATATGAATAAAAATTAAGCACTCGCGCAGTTGGTTATTCGAACTGAGAGATAAAGTACTACACAAAAAAAATATTATCAATAACGGCAAAAAGTGGTCACATAAAACTCTGTTTCAGTGCAGTTATGCGTGAAAAATTTGGTTGCTTCGCATTACTTGCATTCAAATTTTTTTATGGAACCGTTTGTTTTTTGCTTTCGTAAAATAAATTTAACCCCGCATGCACATAGATATGGGTAGGTGAAATCTTAGCGATGGAACTATGCAGAGAATGGCATTTTAATCCATAAAAATGCTTTGAGCACAATTATTCAGTATACATTACTGTAATAAAGGTATTTTTGTCGATAAAAAGAAATCGATTTTTTTCAGCGCTTGTTTTTGCTTAAGCTGGGCTTATGCGTTATTAAGCCAAATAGATTAAATTTTATAATATGAAATAAAAATGTCTGATGTTATTCATTTTTACCTTTAAAAAGCAAACAAAAACTCAAATTTAAACGGATCAAATTCGGCATAAAAAACATGAGTATATAATCGACGTATTTATAAAATGAGCAGGCTGGGATAAATACTAGAGTGTTTGACTCGGTTGTTCTAAATCGATTTGAATTAGCTTCCTATTTTGAGTATTTTTAAGCGGTTTTTTGAAATCCTGATTTTTGGAATACCGAGTAAACTGGATTTTTGCAATCGAATAAATCGGGAAATATAGCGACTGCTGAAATGAAAAGTGTTATACCATGTTACAGTTTTGCACTTAACTTTATATGTAAACTAAAACTGGTTGATCCGGTTCTTCCTTTGTTTGAAAATGGGGAACCTTTTTTTTTCTAATTGCCATTTACCTAACGGTTTTCGAAAAAAGGGGAATAATCGAACAGCCCTATAAACACCTTTTCGTCCGAGCTAAAACAAACGAGGCGTGCAGAAAACAGTTCTAGTAACGTCTTGAACAACAAATAAACCTGTTGGGCATCAATAAGCTCAGGTATTCGTCTCTCAAACTAACGCTGCCTTGCGAGGCAAAAGCAAAAAAACAGTTTTCTAGCCACAAATTCTCTTCGAGGTAGTAAAGGCAAATCGGGTTGTTATGACCGCCGATAACAGTAAGGGCAGTCCCATCTGCTCAATGAAAGCAAATATCTAGCCAGCTCTTCGGAGAATGAGGGCAAAAATAATTTTGGCCGCCTACAGCCTGTCGATGCCCCCCCAATCATTTCTGGTCGAAATATTTAGTATTGCAAGTTCACTGCTCCCTTTCTGCACCATGCAACAAAATAAGGGCACTGATGCCTTCCCCCCTCTTTTGTTAATCTTAGGTTTCCACAAACAACTTTCTATCTATGATCAGATTTAAGTACATGACTGTCTAGCTAATTTCAACCGAACCGAACTTATCTATGCAGTGGGCTAACTATTCTCTCCAGTAGGGCGTTTTTAAAGCTGGCGCTGTGGCTACGTGGCCGTAGAACCTGGGTTCGTTTCCGGATCCGAGCAAAACCTAGGTAGGTCCCTCCGTTTTGCAACAACAGGACGCACACCACAAATTGGAAAAGAAGCTCGACAAATCGCTTAGCAAACGTGTAAGCGCCAAAATATTATTACCCTAACAGAACACACCTGCTTCAACATCCTGCCGAACAATTTCGACCGCAAGACTGCCACTCTTTTATTCGCCTCTTAGGGAGGAGATAGCCGCTCGGATCCAGCGTCACCGGCACACCGATGCGTTTATTAAGGCATGAAGTCGAAGTTTCCAAAGGTTGCCGCTGGGGTAAAAACTGTAGTTTTTCATTTCGTGTTTTATTTTTCGGATATTTAAGGATATTTGTATGGCTTCATATGAACTAATGCAAAACTGGAGCAAAAAAAAATTACACAAAATTGTAATTAAAGTGAAGCTGAATAGCGAAGAACCGATAAATTTGACCTAAGCTATCTTTGAGCCCCATAAGGAATTGAGTAGTTAACAAAATCTATACTCTTCAGTATAATTAAATTTTAATCAAGTGTAAATTTTAAATAAATAAATGCAGAAAGCATTGTGCGAAATTACTTTTGGTAGTTTTCTTTTTCAGCTGAATAACCCTTCAATGTAAATGTATTTAGCTTGAAAATTTCTGCGCTCCTTTTGCGGTCTAAATTTCCCTTGCAAAGATGCAAACTTAAGCGCTAAAAATAAATTTGCTAGCTTGTGTGCATATGTAAATGCACCAAGTGAAAAAAGTTCTTGTGCGTAGATTGGTAGATCTCTAACTTATATAAAATAACAAAAATATTGCTATGTATAACGAATATGAAAAAAAAAA
>NW_016169798.1:15710-16830 GCF_001687245.7 Rhagoletis zephyria
AAAGGGGGGGGGGGGGGGAATCAGGCATACGGGTATGTATGTATGTACGCCTCCACATACACAAGCAAGTGAGAAATAGCTACAATTTCGGTGAAAACTGCAACAGCATGGCATTTTTGAGCTTCTATTTAGCTGGTGTTGCCATTATTTATTAAAATTATTCTGATTAGTAATTGTTTGTACTAAATGTATAATTATTGCTGGCAAAATTTGTTCTGACAATTTCGTCGCAACAAAAAATGTGAAAACTTTTTTTTTTTTTTTCGAAGAAGGAATAGGAAATCTTTTGAGCAAGGTAAGGCCCGGTGGACTGCCACATAGTACGCATCATTTAGCAGAGAGTTGTTCATGAATGCCTTGATCAGATAATAGAAACTGCTTTTACATTTGGAAAACTTCGCTTAACCCAAAGTAGAGGCACGAATTGCAACACCTAGATACTTTTGTCATTTGGTACTGACATTACTCGACATTTAAAGAAGTAAATCTTATTATTGATTAAATTTGGTACCAATATTTTCGGAATCGAGTCTTTTCAATTCCATATTAATGGGTATCCGATTATTTTATAGCGATACTATAAATCATCAAATGGACAGAAACACCGCTGCTCTGAAAGTATTCAGCGCGGCCAGCGATGCTGGTAACAGAGGAAGAGAAAGGCCTCCTCTGCGTTGGAAAGACCAGGTGGAGAAGGACTTGTCTTCACTTGGCATTTTCAATTGGCGTCAGTTGGCACAGATGAGAAATGACTGGTGTGCTGTTTTGGGCTCGGCCAAAATCGTTTAGGCGGTTGCAGCGCCAATAAAGAAGAAAAATAAGAAGAAGAAGAAGAACAGAGCCTTTCAAGAACACTGCTTCCTTCCTACGATAAATATATAAATTTATCTTAAAACAAATCAACAACGCTGGCATCGTTATATAAACCGAATCTAATATCGGCTCATATTTCGGTAACATTCAATTGCTTTTGATAAACAGATCGGCGTCGATTAATATATCGTTATCGATAGCATCAATGCTATGCATATCCATCAATTAATCGATAATGCTCATTGTCATAATAAAAAGCTATTTTTAATATTTTTTATTGAGCTTTGTACCACGATTGTTTATTAGG
>NW_016169799.1:0-16828 GCF_001687245.7 Rhagoletis zephyria
TAGGTCAGAGTGTGCCACTGGAAGTCTTTAAGTGAATAGTTGGTGAAAGCGTGATACCAAAATGTTCCTACAAAAAAACTAATTTTGGGCTACACGAAGTTCGCCCGCTACGCTAGTTCTCTATAAAAATTTCTCGACACCACCATCCTGTGATCGGTCGTACAAATTTTTCACAAGCTACAGAGTTACGTTGTTTGAAATTTTATCATTGGGCTGAACTGATTCTTGCTGATAATTTTAACAAAATTTTAAATTTAACTCGCTACCTATGTCTCAGTAGTTTGTGCATCGATCGATTTGAAATTTTCACACAATAAACTATGTACAAACTTTTCCGAAGAATTTAAGTTTAACAACAATTCTTAATACTCAGCATGCAAAACCAACAAAAATGCTCGTGCAATGAAATCAACAACAAACAAGTTGTTTATTGGAGAAATTACTTTGCACATTCGAGCTGCATGCTGTAGCGGCATTTGGCATTTGTGTTGCGTTGCGGTTGCGGTGAAGAGGTGAACAGGTCAATTTTGTGGGTGTACAAATTAATATCCGTTGCATTTATCACAGTGCACTCGCACTCGTACTTGCACACACACACACACACACACACACACACGTATGTACATGTATGTATGCTGTTGCATATCGTCGACTGCGAAGCTATCCATAGTACATTATTTTGTTCATTCCATGCCATTGTTGATGAAGTTGATGTCTCGATATCCTGTCACTGTCACAGGTGCACGCCCACAAGCCCATACAAGCTCTTATTAAACCAAGGATCGACTGTGCTGCATACTGCGTATTTGNTCAAGTATTTCAGTGAGTTATGAGCGACATATAAACACACTTGTACATACATACATATATATTTATGAGTGACTATGTTGATGTACGTGCAGCTATGTTCTTTTCTTTTTACATTTTGTGCATACATACATATATATGTATGTAGGTACCCATGCATCCAACCTTTCAACGCTAAATTGCTTCCTCCGCATTCTTTTGTATCGAAAAAGTCACTTAAAAGCCCTTTAACTCAATTATGCATTCACTTTCCGTTGCCATTTTAACGAAATAAAACAAATAAACAATTGTTGCTCATACGCCCCCACACGCCCATTGGCACATGGCAAGGGCAGTTAAAATAAAAGCTTATAAAAAGGTGAGTAAGAGAATAACAGCGTGCTGAAACATAGCTAAATCAAGATCGATAACCTATTTTACTATTTCATAATTTATTCAAATTTAAATTGGATCCTGTAACTTTTGCTGCGGTTGGTTCACTACAGGGTGACAAGTGAAAATGGAGACAAGCATTTTTGACCGTTATTTTGGCTAGTTTTCAAGAATCAACTTGGAATTACATTAGTACTGGGAACTATTTATTTGTGCTTTTTCCGGCTTCAAGGGGGCGAGCTTTAAACGTTTGGTAAATGTTTCGGCCGTGTGCGTCGAGATGTGATGTTTTAGGCACGTAGGTGCTTTGGTTTTTAAACGAATACATATAGAACTATGTACATACATACAGTGGCGTGAAAATAAATAGGTACGCTAGATATTAAAAAGTTTTGGCTATTTGTGTTTTTTTTATTTAAGATTTATAATTTTTTTATGAAAGTACAAAAATTAGGAAAATTCTACCAAGTCTTCTAAGTTTTGCTAAGTTACAAATTTTCAAGAATTCTATTGATTTTCTACGAAAAAGTGTTTTTCCCATATAAAATACATAGATACATACATAGATATTGAGTGAGGGATTCACCGTGACCTAGCAGGTCTATTGTGCCTTTATAAAAAGCATTGGAAGCTTCATGGGATTTTTTTTAATCAAAAAATACGGGTATTTTTTATTGCATTTAGAAAAATCCTAGGGTGGTAGATGTTGAACTTTTCCTTGAACTACCCTAATGTGTACCGTTTTTGTATGCTAGTAAATACAAATGTTCTTACTCCGAAACTGGGAATAATGAATTTACGGAATAACTTTTTTTCATTTTGCTTGTCGTTGCATTTTTTTGAACGAATTTCCATCATTCCCTGACAAATTTTGTTTGTAGGCAAATCGGGTACGAGGCTGCACTACTTTCAGCGTAATATTCCATAGCTTCGTTTTCGTCCGCAACTATGCCTAGTAGAAAAAAATTAGCAGACAGACTAGGCCAATCCATGAAATGAACCTAATTGAATTTTCCAACTCTGTCGTATCCGATAAAATTAATTGCATCTAAAATTACTTGAAATGCCATTTTTTAATTAACTTACTAATATTTTGCTAACAAATAAGAAGCTTACATTTAAACATACATACATATTTATGTATGTATATCAGAAGCAAAATACACACATCTGTTCCCTTTAAAATGTTTGCCGGCCATGCATTTATCCCCTTACGTTGGCCATAAGCGCAAATCTCACACGAGGAATGCTACAAAAATCAATTACATACATATATTCCCTGCAGCCATCGGCATACATATAAATCCTGCCAACTAACTACACGTCTCAATAATTTCTTCACTCTTCCATCCTAAGCACACTTGCCTTGCTGACTTCCACCAAATCGTACGCTGTTTTCCCCTACAGTCGCCATTTCTCTTTCTCCCGCATCAAGATCGAAACGATTTTTTAATTAAGAAAATTGCAAAAAGGGGGGGGCAAAGGAATTGCTGCTGCAGATGAGTTTTCTTCTGTTTCTAGCTGTCAGCATTTCTGTTTTTTTTTCTTTTCTCACTTTCATTCCTGCATATTATTCGCTGTTCGTTGAACCGGTAGGGTGGCGCAAGCGATAGAAAAAAAAAATTGCATAGACATTTGCTGAAATGAATTGCTGTGGAATGTTTAAAATTGCAATCCTTTTAATCGCTGATTTTCTTAATAGAATCTCGCGACGAAGGTTGAGAATTTAACTGAATAGCGGAGCTGATACCAGTAAGGTAAAGGCAATGGTAAAATGCTGGTGGACGAACTTTAAACGCTAACTAATCCCGCCTGATTTATTGGGATTCCAAATAATGTTTAATCATGCCATTCTTTGGTTTGAAATGACAGACATCAAGAGAAGTTCGGAGTTATGTAGTTTTTAATGAACTTATCTTGAAAGGAAATGAAGATATGCCAACCACCGTAATAGGCAAGAAAAACTTTAGAGACACGCAGGGCAAAAACTTTGTCCAAGAGCTTAATTCGTTAGATACTCAAGCTAAGAGTTGGATCTCATTATTTAGGTCTTATTTTTTTTATCTCTCCTAGTCTTGACGGCCCAAGATACTATTGATCAGCCTATCTAATAAATGCCAACATGTCCGTGATTGGCGGAACAACAAGGTGAACTGCGCACGAAGCGATCTTAGCACTCTGGTGATTAATGAACCGCGATAGAAAGCTTTAAAGTTAGAAAGCGAAGGTAGTAATCTATGCCGGTGACTTGACTAAGTATGCTGCTAATTTTCGGAAAATTCTTGCCAACTATTAGTGAGCTTATGGAATCAGCACTGTACAATGTTTCGACGGGGCAAGTTAACCCTTCTAAAAGCGAGCTTGTCATGTTCACGGAGAAATAAAAATTGCGGAATTTCCGTTACCAATGCTAGATGGGACTACCCCGACGAACCTTCCCTCTGAGGTGAAATACTTAGTTATTATGCTTGATTTCAAACTATCGGGGAGGCGCAGCGTAGAGGAAAGAGCAAAGAAGGCCCACTTGGATGTCAACCTGGGATTTAAGTCTTAAGATTCCCATACATTTTCCAACTAAGGAAGATTGGAAAGGCGGCCTACTGTCGGTAAATGATCGCCGATGCACAGTGGTTCAAAACTGACATTTAGTGTTCACAATTCACTAGAGCCTTCATTTTTCGCTCAATTTGATTATTATTTTTTTTTTAATAGAAAGCTAATAAAATTTTTGAGAGACAAATTGAGCCCAACTTTTGAATTTTTGTTTGTTTGTATTAAATTTTTTTATGCAAATGCAGAAAAAGTAGCAATTTTGAAATAAACGCGATTCTCCTGTTCCAGTTAATAAAAGTAACATAATAAGTACCAGTTGAAAACAATGGTAGGGTTCCCCCAAAATGAAAAAAAAAACCCAAAAGAATTTGAAATGTTCACCAAAATTAAAAAGGAAAATTGAGTTTCTAGAAAAATGTTGGGTATGCAGTTTTATAGATCATTAAATTTTAGTATAACAAAGCGCAATTTGCAAGTGTCTAAGAGGTCGCGTAGATTTTTAGTAATTTTTTTCGAGCACATCTGCATGCCAACTGGGAAATAAAAGCCTTTCTTACATTATTAAAAATCAACGCGAACTCTTAGCCACTTGCAATCTGCTCTTTATTATACTAAAATCTAATGTTTTATAAAACTGCATACACAAATTTTTTATAACAACCTAAAAAAACGTATTTTTGTCACACTTTTTCTAAGATTTCAAATTATTATTTTTTTATTTATTTATAATTTTTATTAACTGGAACAAGATAAGCGATTTTCTTCAAAATTGCTACTTTTTCTGCACATTGCCCTGCAAAATTCTAAAATTGGTATCCACTGGTCTCTTGCGAACTTTATTAGCTTTCATTCAAAAAAAAAATAATAAATAAAAATTATCAAATTGAGTGAAAAACCAAGGCTCCAGTGAATTATGAACACAAAATACCAAAAAATGCTTTCATATTTAATTGCATACTAAAAATCTCATCACCCGAAATTTATTACTTTCTAGAGTTTACCACTCAAAAAACGCACTAACTGAAGCTGTAGCGTAACAATTTCCAACTGCTTGCACATGCAATTTCTTTCGAAATATATTTTATATGTTTAATAGAATATTTTTACAAAATATTTACCAAGTATGAGTGTAGTTAATATCAAAACAAAATATAAGAAATGGGGGATTATCAAGTGGAAATTTCCTCAAGTATTAGAAATATTATATTCTCACCCAAACAACCGACGACCAAGCGCCACACTTGACGTCGTCCATCTCATAAAATGTGTTTCCTTATTGTTTCTTATATGTATGTATGTACATACTTACATAGCGGTGTCATTCTCTTGTTGTTGTTTTTTTGACTGCGACTACAACATAGCCAATAAAGCTGCATCATAGGTTGCGCAATTTTCACAATTTCCTTCGCAAATGACACTCGAAGCGCGACAGCAGCCAAAGGCGACAAAATTCAATGTTGCAGCTGCTGCTGCTGCTGCTGCTGTTGGCAATTTTTAGGCGGGCAGGAGGTGTGATAGCAGTGAGGAGCGGTCGGCAAGTCGAATGGCTGGCTAGCAGGCTGGCAGGCTGACTTGCATTTGTGGGTATGTATGTAGATATGCATGTATGTGTGTGTGTGTGTTTGTACAAAAAAAAAAAAAAAATATATTAGATGAATTTCGAGTGAGAGTTCATAGACAAGTGCTTGCCAAGAATTTCTTTTCCTTTGCTTAAGCGCGAAGCTGTTGCTGCTGTTGCACAACCGCCATCCACCATACAAGTGCATATCATTATGCGACACTTGTTGCATGCCACAAATATGAGATTGGATACTGCATATACGGAACTTTGTTGGATAGACGTCGAAAACTATTTTAAAGTAAAAATAAATGCAGCAGAATTCAAACTGAAGTGAACTTGGCTTGCAGGCAGATGCATACATATGTACATATGTATGTATATTTTATATGTTTACGTAAATAAATAGGAACTTGCAAGTGGCAATTTGAAAAATCAATCAAGTTCATTTATTACTTATTTATGTCGTATATTTATGTATATCGTACTAGCTAAGCTCCACGACTCCGTCTGCGCGATTTATGTACGTAAGACAAAAAATTTTACTGGAATAATATATTTTTGATAATTTCATTCATTTTATGGCATTCTTTGTAGGTTGAAACTTTTTTGATGTAGCCTAATTTAGTGGGGATTTGTATAAATTCACTAGAGAACCTGTATACCGTAAAAATTCCAAAGGATTTGGTCAAGAAATTTCAAAAAATATAAGAATTTGTCTCAAATTGCCAGGCGGCGTTTATTCAACAGGCTGAATGGCTTTAACCTGTGTAAACTTAAAATGTTATTGAAAAGGGAATGACTCGCGCATGGTATTAAGCATAGAGCTTGTTATTCTAAGATCTGGGCCTTAAAAGCATTTTTGTGTTGTTACTCCCTCCCAGAACTCCTCATTCCCCCTCCCTCCTCATTAATAAAAAATTGAATAGATTTAAAATATTTTATGATGTGAGGTTTTCAAACATTTTTTTTTTTTTAACTTCTTTAGTTTAATACCCATATTGTAATATTTTATTTATTTTACCAATTTTATTGAATACAATTTTTCAAACATGTGGCAACCCTCCGCAAAAATATGTTCGGCAGTAAACTTTCCTAAACCTCTTTAGTGTGATACAATATTTAATTTATCTTGCCAATGAGATTAAATTAAAAATTTCAAATAGGTGGCAACCTTCCGCAAAGTTGCTCACAACATTTACAGAGCTCACATCTTTCTTACACTTCAAACGGATATTGCACAAAGTTTGAAAAATAAAATTACCGAAAATTACATTTCACGCCATTAAATGTGAAAAATCGATTTTATCTGTGGCATGCAAATTTCTAATTTACGCCAGAAATACACAATTTGCATATTCTGTATGCATTTAAAATGTAAATAAACAGAATATGAATTTCAAAGCGCAATGACGACGCTTGCATGCAGCAATCATATGCACATTTTTAAAAGGTACCTTGTAGGAAAAAGTTAAGAGAGTAAGTTCTTCGTGAAATTAGCTGCATCTACAAAGGCAGAAATGTCCTAAAACTACACAAAATACGTAATGACGCTTTCTAGAGATCCCAAATTTTTGCTAATGGTTTTGATTGATTCGGATGTTTTCGGTAGTTCGTTATATATTTGCAAAGCATTGGCGAAAATACATAAAAGTTCATAATGGGGCATCGCCAAAAAAATGTAATTGCATATATGTATGTATATTAAGGTTATTCATTTTTTTGAATTTGTTAAAGCCAGTGGTGCCATGTGCTGATCCTTGGCATGCCGCTTCGGAACAGACATCCTAACGCACCAGAACACTTAAAAAATAATGGCAACCAAAAAAATATAACTAAGTTCGGTTCAAAATTTTCTGTGTAAATTTAGGTATTCATCGATTTTTTACTTTATCTTTGCCAAATACGAACCGAATCTTGTTAAATTCATGTCAGACAAAAGGTCGGGGATAATGTTTCGATATATTTAGTGAAAAACGATAAAAATTATGTGTTTTCCTATAAATTGAATTAAAAGAAATTTGAATTTGTTTCGAAAATCCCCCGTTTTTTGCCCAACACTTTAATTTTCCGAATTGCGCCTTAACCAGAACAATTTTTTTGTTCTCTGTGGAGTATGTGACCACTTAAAGCATCCAGTGGATGCTCTATACCTGGTTTTTGGAAAATGTATCAATTACTTATTAACATACGTTCGGACTTTAAACCTTTATGGAAATTTTTTTTTACGCTATTTTTCTTACTTGGTCAATAAAAAGAGAAAATCCGTTATGAGCGGTACATATACCGTTAATATAGGTTTCGTATTTTGTAATCAGAAAAAAAAATTATCGCTCAAAGCGCTCAAAATTCTCCGTTTATTTTATATGGGTAAAAGACAAATTTTTTTTTTATCGAAAAATTCCGATTCTCTTCAGAAGTCTTCCTAATAATAATATACCAATGTTTATTTAACCATTTTTTAGCACTTAAAATTTTTTATTGGTCCCCCATGGCATTTTCTGCGGTTTTTGGTGGACCTATCAAATATAGTTATTATAAAAAATATTGATTTTCAAGAATTCTACACCATTTCTACGAAAAGTTGTTTTTTTATATATATGTATAAAACATGTACATGGAAACCTTTGAGCGCTTTGGGCGACCTATACAAAATTTTAGATTTCAAAATAAAAAATAGGTGTATATTTTTTCGGTATAGAACAATCCTAGGGGTCGAGAGAATTAAAATTCCGACTTTACTTTTTCATATGCATTTTTGGGCCCCCCTAATGTACATACAGAAATATTAATATTTACTCCTACAAGGCGGCCAATTTTGTAGTTTTATTTGTATACATTTGCTTAAACGTATATAGGTACGAAAATGTACACGCAAATCGAGAATTTTGCCAATCTCTCCTAGCAGGTAGTGCATGTGACAAGCGCATTTTGCTGGCCATTTGTCATCGCATTCAACAGATATGTACTCGCAAATAGCTAATAATACATTTGTATGAAATTAATTTTTATTTCGAAAATATTACACTACATTTTAAAATGTTTTCGACGCAAAAGCAGCTGCACAGATTAAATGTTGCACGACAAAGTGCATACATTAAATACAAAAACAAAAATAGGAATAAATAAAAGGACACCTTTGGTGCCTTAATGCGAACGTAAATCAAGCAGAACTGTGATAAGTGACAATTGTATATTCTTTTATATCTAAACGCTTTTAACCTGATTACACCTGTCATGCCATGCGATCATTTTTGTGCACTAAAGAGCCGCTCTACGTGTTAACCATTATTTCTGCACCTGTAGTGGTGGCTGCCGCTAACCCTCATTCAGTTGTATTCCCTGACACCCACACAACCACACAACTCACCAAAAACAAAAAAAAAAACGCATTTCCACTACCCTCATTCTCGTATTTTATAGGTGCCGTACTACGTATGCTCAGTGCAGCACACACGTATACATTGGGAATGTTAATCCCGGGATCCCGGCCTTTTTGGGTCCCGAAAATTCCGGGATTCTTGGCAAATAATCCCGGGATTTTCGAGATTTGTAATTTGAACTGATGGCAACAATAGAAATCCCTTTTCTTGACCAGTTGTGGCTATGTTTCTTTTTTTTTTTTTTTAATATTTACTATTTTGTTATAAATGTTTAGCTCATCATAGATATAAATAGTAAATTTTACGCTCAAAAATCAATATATTCGCGAAACCATGGGCCAAGTATAGTAAAATTGCGTTTTTAGCTTTTCACTCTGATGTCAGTAATTCAAAAATTATTTAAAAAATTCAGTGAAATGTGCTTAGAGAAGAAATATGGTTATCAAGTTGAATAGGAAATTCTGTAGAATTTAAACGCATTAATTTTTTTAGTGCATAAGTACTGGTAAGTATTGAAAATGTGCTTTTAAACTTTTATCCTTGAAATTTCGCAATATTTGTTTTTGGAAAAATTTTATGTTAAAAACTCGATAACATCGTCCTTCTAACTTTATCAGCTTAAACAATTAAATATTCGTCCTTGAAAATCGAAAAAAATGTAATTTTTTTAAATTGTAAAGAAATTTCCTCTTTCATTTGGTACCCATATTTTTACTCTACATTGCATTGAATTTTTTAAAAAATTTTTGGAATTATTCATATCGTTAAAATCACAAAGTCCTTTAAAATAAATTCTGACGTCAGACAGAAAAAATGAAAATGCCACTTTAAATAAAAAAGGAGGTTCCAAACCCATTTATTTATTATTTATTTTATGGTAGGAGATCTGCTCGAAAAATATTGAAGCAATTTCATCGATTTAAGTTGTTGAAAAGAAATGAATATCTAAATTACGGGACTAATGCCGGGATCCCAGGATTGCGGTAACGACATCCCGAAAATCCCCAGATCGTAAAAAGCGAAAAAATTAACATCCCTACAAACTTATTTTATGCACTTACGGCTTGTTCAAATAGGTATCCATGTATTGGCCCAATTGTTCGTTGACTGACAGGTTTACAGCCTCGTTTCATTTGACACGCTACCAAAAGTAAGGGTTATTGACACCGTTGTTTGTTTATGTTTTTAAGTTTTATTGGAAGAGGCACACATGTTTACAAACAGGTAGAAATATATGTAAATGTTCATACTCATACACTACTTAGACACATATTGTACATACATACATACGTAGTTTTTTATATCAAACATATTTGATTTTAATGGTGCAAAATCTAACTCTAGTGTTAGCATGTTAAGTCTGGCTATAAAAAGCTTGAAGCGAGACGCATTCACAGAAATTACTGAATGGATTCTACTGCGATTTTTGGTAGTAAAGCTTCTACAGAAATCGTTATGAGGGGTCAGAACCTAGCATCTACGTATCAGCCAATAGTCCAGAATCCAGAGGGTAGGCTCCGTGTTTTTTCCGTTCATCGAATAATGCTAAAACTGGAATACTCTGGTCCGCAAGGATCACACACTCGTCTACCTCCATACTTTCCAGAACCAACTATGTTTGGAACCCATGTGCTGTGAAGAGTTTATCAGATTTTATAGTTTATATGTATAACCTGGCTTCGGGTCGCGTCTTCTGAGAACATCAGAGGAGAAGCTCGGCCAAACACTAAGCAAATGTGTAAACAGCCAAATATATATTTTTTATTTATTTTAAACGGCACCCAGCTGCATAACATAATTCGTCGAAATCGTTAAACAAAATAACGTTGTGTTTATACATTTTGGCAGGGTTCTCCTCCAAACTTGCGGTGTGTGGCTTGATGTTTTAACATAAATGGAACAGGCCACAATTTTACGCCGATTTCTAATGGCAAATGGTCGCCATTAAAAGACTTAGCCAAACAAGAAAATTTTTCGAAATATTTTATTACATACATATGTACGTATGTATGTACGTTAGGGCGGGTAAATATTTTGTTCTATGCGCGTATAGCATAAATGGATTCTACGTGTAATTCTAAGCAAATTTGTCGAAGATACCATGGGTCTTAAATCATTTTGGAGTTTGTCAAATTACGAAAATAGGCTTCGCAGAAAATTTGAAAATTTTCACCGTTGCGCCCTCTGGTGGAATTTTAAGAAAAATATATATGTAGAAATCGATTCCTCATAACAAAAAAAACCCTCACATCATGTTTTTATACAAAATTTAAGCACTTCTTTGTGCCACTACAACAATATGCTAAGAACCCTATTTTTACAATTTTTCGAACTCCAAATCGATTTTTAGAATTTGCTTAGAATCACACGTAGAATCCTTCTGTGCTATACGTGCATAGTCCAACAAAATCTCGAATACAAATTCACCCGCCCTAATGTACGTATGAATATTAGACTAGATCACAAAAATCGACGGCTTCTTTTCAATGTCTGCTGTGAAATATTTTCGGGACAGTAAAAAAAGCCCACCTGACAAAATCGCAGACCTTAATATAAAGATTTAGAGGGCGCTAATCGCGAATTTCTATTTTCCATATAAATATTTTTTCGATTTTGAAATTTCATAATTGGTTTTTAAGTAAACGTATCGGATTGAGCCAAATATTTGTACGCAGTTTAGGATCACATTGTATATATATTTTTGAAGGAATTGAAGGCTTTTTATGGTTGTCCACAAATTTATTCCTCCAAAAGTTATTCTGGTTAAACAATTTTTTTTTCGCACAACACCGTCAACAAAAAACTGCCAAAAAATAAGCTATTTATAGCCATTTCAACCATGCACTTTGTTATACTAGAATTAAATGAGCTATGGAACTGCTAACCCAAAAAAATAAAAAGTTTCATTAAAATTTCACACTTTTATTCAGAATTTTTAGAAAATTTTAGGTATGTAAGTTTACATCCTTTTTAATTCTTGTGTACCAAAGTGCACGTTTGAAGTGGCCATAAAATACAGTTGATTTTTTTTTTTAATTTTTTGTTGCAGGCATTGTGTATTTTCAAAATTGAAACAATTTTTTTCCTGTGTTATTAATATAAAAAATAAAAATTCACACGTCTTTGTTCACTGTGTCGAACTTATTTCACAGCGAATTTCCAAAAAAGAAACATAGTCGATTTTGTCTGAACCATATATATATGTACATGCATTTTTATTACTTGCATATTAACAATAACAAGAATGTAAAAATTGGCCTTACCTCGAATTATGAAGCTAACTTTATCGTTTGAATTAAATTGAAATACAAAACAAAAACACTGTACGCCACCAAACGAATAAACCGTAAATGGTTCAGGAATATTGCTTTTATGTGCCCATTAAGCCAAGCTCATCAAAAGTAAAGCAAATATTTATAAGCGCGTAAGCAGGGTTTTTCACTGACGAAAAACAATATTTACCATTCACTTGAGAAAAATCTACCAAGTCTGGAAAATATCTACCAATAAATTTTCTATAGTTATTTTAATAAAAACTATAGTTTTGTTATTTTTCTATTTATTTTAATTAAAACTATAGTTTTTTTATTTTGTTTGTTATTTCAATAAGAATTAAATTTTTTTTTAAGGAACTTTTTATTAAAATAATAAAATTTGAGTATAGCTGACAATGTGGTTCCCGTCGATTTTTTTTTTTTTAATTTTTTGCCGCCAGTCTTTTATGTTTTTTTATTTAACAATTTCTATTGATAAAAAATGGCGTTGATTTAATTTTTTTGCGAAGAATTATAGTGCATCATTACATACCGGTAATTTTTTCTTTATATGTATTTAAATAATCATTTAAAATATTTAGGCAATCAAAAGCTCCTCGGGATTCTAGTAAAATGAGTTTTGAATGGAGCACGATAACGAAAAGTTCAACAAAAATCTACCAAAATGAGAAAAAATTTATCTTTTTACCAACCCAAATTTTTTCTACCAATTTTGGTAACAATTGTATCCGACTTTTTTTTTCATACACACATATGTACATATGGGTGGTCCAAAAAAAAGTAAAGCCGAAATTTTAATGCTCTCACCCCCTGGATTGTTCTATATCAATAAAATATGAAACCCCAATTTTTTATTTCGAAATCAAAAAATATTTAGAAGTCGCTCAAAGCAATTGTTTATTGAACAATTTTTTTATACTAAAGATTTTTGCAGGTCCCCCCATTGAATTTTCTGGCATTTTAAGGGGGTTTTTGGCGGACTTATAAAATATAGTTACTATGAAAAAATATTTTAATAAATGAATGGGTATTATTATTAGGAATCTCCTGAAGAGAAATAGGGTTCTGCGATCGAAAAATATTGATTTTCAAGGATTCTACACCATTTCTAGAAAACGAAACCTTGATCGCTTTGGATGACCTCCAAATATTTTTTGATTTCAAATTAAAAAAAGACGAATATATTTTTTCGGAATGGAACAATCCTAGTGGTAGAGAGCAAAAAAATTCTTACTTTACATCACAAAAATTTTGGTACCACCCTAATGTATCTACATTCATACATATGTACATACGTGTGTGCGTTTCATCTACACGCCTACATTAAAGTAGGTATTTGACTGCAATTGAAAGCGAAATGCCAACGCACACCTGCTTTTTTAACCTTCGTGATGTCCTCTCAGCGAAACAGCGACAGGACCGACAGCGAAACGACGGACGGTCCGACTGTGTGCCGTCGCACCTATCAAAGCTAAGCGAACTAGGCACATATGCGTACATATGTATATAACTATTGCTATGAACGACCAACTAACCTCTTAATTACCTTCAATGTTAGTTAAATCTCGTAAAGTAGCGGCAATTCAAAACCATTGAGTACGGGGAAGTGGTGCGTGAGGACGTGTTTGGCAGTTATTTTGCCTCATTTTCGTCACATTTTACTTTGCGCCACTGTTGTGTGTTTGTACATACTTATGGCTGAGGGTAGGTTCATAAACGAGAATGCGATAGAGGAGGCTTATTTATTAAATACTTAGTTAAGCACAGGCGAATTTCGAGTGGTGGTAATTGGAGAAGGGATTGTTGAACTAAATTAAGTTGGAATTGAAAAGCAAAGCTTTGGTTTTCCGTTTTTTAGACACTTATGTAGTAAGTAACTGGAATAGCCTCTGAGAAAATTCTTATATAAATAAATAAGTAAATAAGTTGTTATTTCTATTTTGTAAATTATGGCAGCCAACCTAGCCGAGTGGGCCAGTAGAACCCAGGTTTGGTGCATGGCTTTGGTACATTCTCGTGAAACGTTCATTCAAAGCGCCGAACTGCAACTGGAAATGAACAGTGAATAGCTTTTCGAGTGGATCAAAGTGTTGTTTCTTTACATGAACTTCATAATTAGGTCTTCAGACTATGGAAAGTTTGTCGACAAAGATAGCTGTCGTAAAAGAAGTAGTACTTCTATTGTAAGGCGTCCACAAAGGTATTGTTTCCACCAAACCCAGTAGAAATCACTGCAGTGATGAGCTGAGGTTTGTGACTTTGATAGAATTCGGGTGTAAATATCACTTCTCATCCAAACAATTGCAGTTTTCGTATTTCTGGAAATTACCGTTATATGGGAAGTGGGCGTGGTTAAAGTCCGATTTCGCCCATTTTCAATACCAACCTACCTTGGATTAAGGGAAACCCACATACCAAATTTCGTTGAGATATCTCAATTTTTGCTCGAGTTATCGTGTACACGAACGGACGGACAGACGGACAGACGGACGGACAGACAGACATGGCTTAATCGATTTCTTTTTTCATTCTGATCATTTATGTATACATTTATCTATATCTATCTCGATTCGTTTTGGCTGTTACAAACAACCGTTATGTGAACAAAATTAATATACCCTTGTGCACAAGTGCGCTCGGGTATAAAAATAAATTTGATGAGGAGATGTGGTAATCTCAGAAATAGCAGCTATGCATAGCTTCTACTGCTTAGACTTTGTGGTTTTTTCCATTTTTCCTAACAAACGAGTCGTGGTACAAAGCTCAATAACACTATTGAGAAATATATTTAGATTTTTTTATTTAATTTAATTTTCTCAAAACTTGTTGTTTGACCTGCTCGTTTGCAGATCTTGCAATTAGTAGTTTGAAAGACCGGGAAGAGCTTTCAAGAAACACAATTGCCAGAATAGCCTTGTAAAGAAGTGTGCTGGCAGCAGGTGTGCCTAATTTTAGATAAATTTGTACCGTCGCATTTGTTTTATATGCGTTGTTATCTTATTTCATCAGAAAATCTGCATTTTTATCCGTTTATTCTTACTCTCTTATACACTTACATAATAATTTACTTAATTACTTACTTTTCGTTTGAGCTCAGCGAAACTACCAAAAGCGCTTATCCATCCATGCAGCCAGGTGTTGTCTACTTGAAAACCATCCTTTAATTACTACATTTTTCTCAACTCAATCGGACTTTAGCAGACCAACTTCATAGCACAAAGCGCACTTCGAACCGACTTACATTCATACATTTACTGACAAAACAAACCAGAGAAATCAGTTTTTGTGGCACACATAACACTTGACTTTATTTCGTTTACCTCGTCCGCAAACGCATTTATGCACACAGCTAGGCATACACGGGAAAGGTGAAAGTGACTGAGGTGACTGTAGTAACGCATTTTCACGCACACCTAAATAAACACATGCATACATTAACATACATATGTACAAACGTTTGAGCATTTTTCAAATGCATTAACTCAGCCTCAGCCAGGCGCTTCACTCAAGCTGTGCTAAGCGGACGGCTTTTCGTAAGAAAAGAAAAAATCCAATCAACATAACAACTTGACAACAGCCCCCGAACAACAACCATTACTACAGTTAATGTCAGTCACTACTACTAATACAAGCTGGGTTTTGCAGTGCCTTCACTCCCACATCTCTGACATGGAAAGCACTCTCTCATTGTGGTATGGCCTGCATTTTTACACTCACTTGGCTTGTGTGGGTGTTTCAATCTACCCGCACCAGCAGCTTCGTTAACACCAGCCTCAATAAGTATGCATGTATGTATGTACATAAGTGCATATGCCACCCACACGGTTGGCAACGAGCTCGCGTCGAGTGCGAGGCTGGAAAGCCGACTGTGAAAAGTGTGTCGAAACAGCTTGACAGACGCATACACCCTGACACAGAAAGCTCTATACGCACAAGGAAATTTGCATACAAACGTAATTTCGCACAAACGTACATACATACATATATATGTATCTACATAAAAACATCTATTTATGGCAGTGGTTCAGGCGAAGGCAACGTAAACGCAGTGCAGTACAAAACCACATATTACCTTCTGCTTTGTACTTTCCGCATTTTGGCTTCGCAACAGTCGATTTATGTATGTATGTACATATGTATGCACGCACAGTAAGGCGGTCCAAATTTTCGGCTCATCGTTATTGTATGGCATAGAAGCTAACACCAATGCAACATCCAGCAGGGAGATTAAACGAGGTAAAGACAGATTTATCTATGGCGATTATGGGAATCTGTAGGTATAATATGAAGTTTAGGTCCAATATCTCCACTGTTCTGGACTAAACTAAAATAGTTATCACAGCTTACAACATTTGTCGGTTCCAAATCAACATCTACCAAAATTGCGAACAGCAACGATGACTTCGAGGAGTTCTTAAAATCCCATTCCCATCATTCGATTATACCCATAACCGGCTATGCCACACTCGAAGGCTTCCACGGGAAATCAGTTACCCCCCCCAGTTTGTGATCTTAAAAATCTTTAAAAAGAAGCCAGACTCCGTGGAGCTCGGGTATTTGTGTCTTTAGTAAGTGGATACCTTCGTGTACGCCTTTTATCTACATACATATGTATTAATCGACGCCGATGCAAAGCTTCCTGCGTGAAAGGACGGTAACACTTGGGGCGAAGACAAAGAAGTTTTAGTCAAAATTTACATACAAGACGACTAGGCCAACAGATATGTACTACGCAGGACAACTTTTCAATGACGAATCGCGGATGCTGGCTATAAACGATCACATCACCTTGTTTATGAAGCAATTTTTCGAAGGATACCACAGTGGTGATCCACTTTTGCTTCGTAGAAGCACCTACCTACTAAATTGAAAGGACAACT